>NC_036868.1:681537-693157 GCF_002910315.2 Salvelinus sp. IW2-2015 | reverse complement strand
AAAGAGAGGATACTCATTCATGGTCTAGGGGTCTAAAGCCTAGCTACCTGGTCTGTAACCTGACTCATTATTATTATCATTATTACCTTGGTCCAGGGAGACAGCAACCTTACCTTGGTCCAGGGAGACAGCAACCTTACCTTGGTCCAGGGAGACAGCAACCTTACCTTGGTCCAGGGAGACAGCAACCTTGGTCCAGGGCCAGCGCTGTCTCTTGTGACCTCGTGGTCGGCCAGTCCAGGTGGATTATTGTTGGTTCAGATGGAGACGAAAATAAACACTACGCCACTACACTACTTATTACATAACAGTTGCACATCCGTCACGCGGTCGTGTCATGTCCCTGTTATGAACGTTGTTAAGACACCTCCGCCATATTGGTGCACAACCATTGTGAATCAGGGCAAATGGCTGTTTCCTCTAAATTATACTATGGACATATGATGACATTGCTAAAGTAGGCTAGTAATTAGTAGGAAACAACTTTGCCTGCATTATGATGTCGTCAAATTTACTTCAGAGAGATGGCAATGTTGTCATTAACGAGCAAAGTTCATCAAAAATAGCTAGCAATGCAAACGTTAGCTAGATAAAATGTAYTTTTGTACCCTCAATCTTAGCTAGCGAGCTAAAGTTATACTGCATCTAAAGTCAATCTGGTGACATCACAATGATGACAACAGGTTTTCCTAGTAATTACGRGACTACTTTTGAAATGTCTTAGTGATTCCAAGCCACTTTAATGCACTTCGGTGCCCATTGACGATGCATTGAGTAGAATGCTCAGTTGGGCATCAGTCATAAAATTAATGTTCAAAACAATATTGTGACAAAACAATATTATTCAAAACAATACTCATGAATASTGTATCTCTGATTTTAATAGTTCTCAAATGTTGTTGTGATTTACGTTGGTGCTTGTTTTCCAAATGAATTCCTTTTTTTGTGACCAACTTTTTATTTTGTTTGTAAAAAAATAAATAAAAAATTGACAGGTTTACATCGTATTTTTCCATTCACATATTTTCACATAATATTGTTGTTGTACTGTGGGCTCCCACCCAAAAGAAAAATCAATGCATACAAAGATAGAAATGCTCATATTACAGAGTTTAGTAATAATAAAATGTGTATGTAAAGAAAATAACAAAAAGAGGTGAGCTTGGACTGTTAGTGAGTGATCTATGTTTTCTCTTGACTTGCCAACATACATTCTACCGCAGGAGAGAGAGCGAGAAAGAGAGAGAAAAATAAAGAGAAAGGGAGAGAGTGAGTGAGTGCAACAGGCTGTCAAAGCAAATTAGTAGGCTATGCATCCCACTCATGTGTTAAAGTACTAGAGAGAGAGTGTAATGACATATGACAGAGGGAGGGGGGAACTGTTTATGACAGGGAGAGGGAGGAAGAGAGAGTGCATATGAGAGAGAGAGATTACATTAACCATCAGACATTATGATCCTAAACAGATTACATGGCTGGGAAAACGACAGGGGCCATCCCAAAAGGCTTTTACCATGATGATCACATAAACACTAGCCAGCACAGGCTTCAACAGCCAAAGCAGGTCAAGACAAAAAATGTCTAGTAGGATGGGACCATAGCCACACATAGCGTCAATGTCAGTATAGTAATAGTATAGTATAGTGTAGCATAGCATAGCATAGCAATAGTATAGCATATCCGCATAGAGAAATTTGAAATTTGGGATATGAAAGTGTACTCTTCTATAGCAGAATATTACATTGATGCTAGTATGGCTTACTTCACTATAAGGGTATTTACTATATTATGTGCTGGTGCTAGGGTTTAATATTCTGGACGTTAATAAGAGTGAGTATAGTATACAATCTGTGATTGTTCCCTGCTTATCGACAACCATGTAGAAGTTTTGTCAGGCACACGGAAAATTGGGGGATTCCTGTGCATCCCTTCTGATGTCATCCTTTGTGAGGAAATTTGACTGTGTCATTCAGCACAGGAAATGCCAAATAGTACCAATAATTCTCATGGGGAGAATCTCAATGACATACTAAAAGGGTGTGATTATCTAATATTTTTTTCTTTAATATAGACATACCATTTACTCCAATAACAAAGAGAGAATGCTCAAGGTCCTTGCCTATCTTTGTAAAGATGTGATAAATCAAGGAAATGGCAACTGAGACTCTCCCATGGGTTTGTTTAGCTGCAGGCTAAATAGCATCTAGCAGCCCCATCTGCTGGGGGCATTGAGGCACACATTCATTTCAATTGTATTTAAATTGACACCATCTCAAATTGAGCTGTTCTTGAGAGCTTAATCAAACACCTACAACAGTATGGGAATCATCAATGAAGGCTTATCTAAGGGCCAAATTATTTTGTACAGTGGAAGATTAAGGAAGTCCAATATTCAACGCCTTGGGGAATTTACAAATAAATCTTGGATTTGAATATGGCATATTCACACTCTTCCATCCGCAGACCTACTAAAAGAACATTTGACACTCAGACACAGACAGAGTTTGATCTTCTTTCAACTCCGACAAGCTGAAAAATCGTAGTAAATCTTCGATACCAGAATTATGAAAATGGAGAGAAATCAGGGAAAATGTCAGCACACCCAGCTGCGTCAGAGAAGTGCAAGTCAAACCATAGCTGAGATAACTGACGAGCTGGGTAACACATGTATTGATCATTGAGAGATCAATTGATGCTTTCATAACATTTACTCGATAGCACCACTACGGAATCCGTTGGTAACGCTACCTTATTCGACAACTTCTTCGCCGACTTAAATAATCCTACAGTGGAACCTGTCTACTATAGTGGTGGGGAGATACCTACAGCTGTCTACTGTAGTGGTGGGGAGATACCTACCAGCTGTCTACTATAGTGGTGGGAGATACCTACAGCTGTCTACTGTAGTGGTGAGGAGATACCTACAGCTGTCTAGCTGTAGTGGTGGGGAGATACTACAAGCTGTCTACTGTAGTGGTGAGGAGATACCTACAGCTGTCTACTATAGTGGTGAGGAGATACCTACAGCTGTCTACTATAGTGGTGAGGAGATACCTACAGCTGTCTACTGTAGTGGTGGGGAGATACCTACAGCTGTCTACTGTAGTGTGGTGGGGAGATACCTAACTGTCTACTGTAGTGGTGGGAGATACCTACAGCTGTCTACTATAGTGGTTGGGGAGATACCTACAGCTGTACATAGTGGTGGGGAGATACCTACAGCTGTCTACTGTAGTGGTGGGGAGATACCTACAGCTGTCTACTGTAGTGGTGAGGAGATACCTACAGCTGTCTACTATAGTGGTGGGGAGATACCTACAGCTGTCTACTGTAGTGGTGGGGAGATACCTACAGCTGTCTACTGTAAGTGGTGAGGCGAGTACCTACAGCTGTCTACTGTAGTGGTGGGGAGATACCTACAGCTGTCTACTGTAGTGGGTGGGGAGATACCTACAGCTGTTACTGTATCTGGTGGTGGGGAGATACCTACAGCTGTCTACTATAGTGGTGGGGAGATACCTACAGCTGTCTACTGTAGTGGTGGGGAGATACCTACAGCTGTCTACTGTAAGTGGTGAGGAGATACCTACAGCTGTCTACTATAGTGGTGGGAGAGTACCTACAGCTGTCTACTTAGTGGTGGGGAGATACCTACAGCTGTCTACTATAGTGGTGGGGAGATACTACAGCTGTCTACTATAGTGGTGGGGAGATACCTACAGCTGTCTACTAGTGGTGGGGAGATACTTACAGCTGTCTACTGTAGTGGTGGGGAGATACCTACAGCTGTCTACTATAGTGGTGGGGAGATACCTACAGCTGTCTACTATAGTGGTGGGGAGATACTATAGCTGTCTACTGTAAGTGGTGAGGGAGAATACCTACAGCTGTCTACTATAGTGGTGGGGAGAATACCTACAGCTGTCTACTGTAGTGGTGAGGAATACCTACAGCTGTCTACTATAAGTGGTGGGGAGATACCTACAGCTGTCTACTTATAGTGGTGGGGAAGATACCTACAGCTGTCTACTGTAGTGGTGGGGAGATCCTACAGCTGTCTACTGTAGTGGTGAGGATATACCTACAGCTGTCTACTGTAGTGGTGGGAGATACTACAGCTGTCTACTTAGTGGTGGGGAAGATACCTACAGCTGTCTACTGTAGTGGTGAGGAGATACCTGACAGCTGTCTACTATAGTGGTTGGGGAGATACCTACAGTCTGTCTACTATAAGTGGTGGGGAGATACCTACAGCTGTCTACTATAGTGGTGGGGAGATACCTAACAGCTGTCTACTATAGTGGTGGGGAGATACCTACAGCTGTCTACTATAGTGGTGGGGAGATACCTACAGCTGTCTACTAGTGGTGGGAGATACCTACAGCTGTCTACTATAGTGGTGGGGAGATACCTACAGCTGTCTACTATAGTGGTGGGGAGATACTACAGCTGTCTACTGTAGTGGGTGAGGAATACCTACAGCTGTCTACTATAGTGGTTAGGAGATACCTACAGCTGTCTACTATAGTGGTGGGGAGATACCTACAGCTGTCTACTAGTAGTGGTGGGGAGATACTAAGCTGTCTACTATAGTGGTGGGGAGATACCTACAGCTGTCTACTATGTGGTGGGAGATACTACAGCTGTTACTGTAGTGGTGGGGAGATACCTACAGCTGTCTACTATAGTGGTGGGGAGATACCTACAGGCTGTCTACTGTAGTGGTGGGAAGATACTACAGCTGTCTACTGTAGTGGTGGGGAGATACCTACAGCTGTCTACTGTAGTGGTGAGGATATACCTACAGCTGTCTACTGTACTAAGTAAGTGGTGGGGAGATACCTACAGCTGTCTACTGTAGTGGTGGGGAGATACCTACAGCTGTCTACTATATGGTGGGGAGATACCTACAGCTGTTCTACTTAGTGGTGGGGAGATACCTACAGCTGTCTACTATAGTGGTGGGGAGATACCTACAGCTGTCTCTTAGTGGTGGGGAGATACCTACAGCTGTCTACTATAGTGGGTGGGGAGATACCTACAGCTGTCTAACTATAGTGGGTGGGGAGATACCTAGCAGCTGTCTACTATAGTGGTGGGGAGTACTCAGCTGTCTACTATAGTGTGAGGGATACCTACAGCTGTCTACTGTAGTGGTGGGGAGAATTACCTACAGCTGTCTACTGTAGTGGTGGGGAGATACCTACAGCTTGTCTACTGTAGGGTGAGGATATACCTACAGTGTCTACTATAGTGGTGGGAGATACCTACAGCTGTCTACTATAGTGGTGGGGAGATACCTACAGTGTTACTGTAGTGGTGGGGTAGATCCTACAGCTTGTCTACTGTAGTGGTGGGGAGATACCTACAGCTGTCTACTGTAGTGGTGGGGAGATACCTACAGCTGTCTACTATAGTGGTGGGGAGATATCCTACAGCTGTCTACTGTAGTGGTGGGGAGATACCTCACTGTCTACTGTAGTGGTGGGGAGATACCTACGCTGTCTACTATAGTGGTGAGGAGATACTACAGCTGTCTACTGTAGTGGTGAGGAGATACCTACAGCTGTCTACTGTAGTGGTGGGGAGATACCTACAGCTGTCTACTGTAGTGGTGGGGAGATACCTACAAGCTGTCTACTGTAGTGGTGGGGAAGTTATTACCTACAGCTGTCTACTATAGTGGTTGGGGAGATACCTACAGCTGTCTACTGTAGTGGTGGGGAGATACTACAGCTGTCTACTATAGTGGTGGGGAGATACCTACAGCTGTCTACTATAGTGGTGGGTAATACCTACAGCTGTTACTGTAGTGGTGAGGATATACCTACAGCTGTCTACTATAGTGGTGAGGAGATACCTACAGCTGTCTACTATAGTGGTGGGGAGATACCTACAGCTGTCTACTATAGTGGTGGGGAGATACCTACAGCTGTCTACTATAGTGGTGGGGGAGATACCACTCACTATTGTGGGAATAGCTGTCTACTTGAAAGTGTGGTGGGGAGATACCTACAGCTGTCATAATGTAATTATCACTGCTAGGTGGGGAGATACTACAGCTACTATGGTGAACTAGTGCTGTATTGTCCACCTTGCTTATGTGGTGGGGAATCAGGTTATAGGTGATACTACAGCTGTCTACTGTAGTGGTGGGGAGTATACCTTACAGCTTCTACTGTGGTGGGGAGATACCCTACAGCTTCTACTGTAGTGGTGGGTGAGATTACCTACAGCTGTCTACTAAGTGGTGGGGAGATACCTACAGCTGTCTACTATAGTGGTGGGGAGATATCCTACACTGTCTACTGTAGTGGTGGAATACCTACAGCTGTCTATATGTGGGGGAGATCCTACAGCTTGTCTAACTATAGTGGTGGGAGATACCCTACAGCTGTCTCTACTGTATGGTGGGATATACTACAGCTGTCTACCTGTAGTGGTGAGGAGATACGCTACAGCTGTCTACTCGTAGTGTGGGGAGATAACCATAAGGCTGTCCTACTATATGGTGTGGGGAGATACTACAGCTGTCTACTATAGCTGGTGGGTTGAGATAAACCTACAGCTTGTCTACTGTATTGGTGAGGATGATACCTACAGCTGTCTACGTATGTGGTGGGAGATACCTACAGCTGTCTACTGGGTGCGATTCAGTCTATGTAGGTGTGGTGAGATACCATACAGCTGTCTTAGGGGACTACACTAGTGAGTAAGTGGTGGAGAGATACTCAGCTTGTCTGACTGTAGTGGTGAGGAGATACCTACAGCTGCTACTATAGTGGTGGGGAATACACATACAGCTGTCTACTTGTAAGTGGTGGGGAGTTACTACAGCTGTCGTACTGTACAGTGGTGAGGAGGATACCTACAGCTGTCTACGTATGTGGTGAGATACCTACCACTTGTCTACTGTAGTGTGGAGTATAGCGTATAGTGGGGAGAAACCTACAGCTGTCTACTGTAGTGGTGAGGAGATATCCTACAGCTGTCTATCGTATGTGGTGGAGATACTACAGTGTTACTGTAGTGGTGGGGAGATACCTACAGCTTGTCTCTATGTGAGTGGGGAGATACCTACACTTGTCTACTGTGTGGTGGGAGATACCTCAGCCGTCTACTTGGTGGGTGGGGGATACCTACCAAGCTGTCTACTGTATTGTGGTGGGGAGATACCCTACAGCTGGTCTACTATAGGTGGTGGAGATACTACAGCTGTCTATCTGTAGTGTGAGGAACCTAAGCTCTACTATGGCTGTCTACAGTTAATCTAGTGGTGGGGAGATACCTACAGCTGTCTACTAGTAAGTGGTGGGAGAATACCTACAGCGTCTACGGTAGTGGTGGGAGATACCGTACAGCCTGTCTACTGTAGTGGTGGGGAGATACCTACAGCTGTCCTACTATAGTGGTGGGGAAGATACCATACAGCTGTCTTACTGTAGTGTGGTGGGGAGATACCTAAGACTGTCTATAATTGGGGGTACTACGTGTTATAGTGGGGGAGATACCGTACATGTCCTCTGTAGGACTACCTTCTTGTAGTGGTGAGGATGATACCTACAAGCATGTCTACTATCGTGAGTGGTGAGTATACCCTACAGCTGTCTACTGTTGGATAATCAGCTGTGTGGGGAGATACCTACAGCTGTCTACTGTAGTGGTGAGGAAATACCGTAACGCTGTCTACTTGTTGTGGTGGGAAAGATACCTACAGCTGTCTACCTGTAGTGGTGAGGAATACCTACAGCTGTCCATACTACGTAGTGGTGGGGAGATACCTACAAGTGTCCTACTGTCGTGGTGGGGAGATACCTACAGCTGTCTACTGTAGTGGTGGGGAGATTACACACGATTGTCTTACTGTAGTGGTGGGCGAGAACCTACCTACAGCTGGTCTACTGTATTGGTGGAGGAATACCTACAGCTGTCTACTGTAGTGGTGGGGAGATATAAGCTCTACTGTAGTGGGGAGATACCTACTAGCTGTCTAACTGTAGTGGTGAGGAATGACCCTACAGCTTTCTACTGTAAGTGGTGAGGAGATACTACAGACTGTCTACTGGTTTAGTGGTGGGGAGATACCTACAGCTGTCTACTGTAGTGGGAGAATACTCTAACAGCTGTCTCTACCGTAGTGGTAGGAGATACCTTACAGGCTCTATAGTGGGTGGGAGATACCTAGCTTACTGTAGGGTGAGACTAGTCATTTACTGTAGTCTGATCTCTGTCAGTATGGTGGCGCGAGATACCTATCAGCTGTCCTACTGTAGTGGTGAGGATACCTACAGCTGTCTACTATTAGTGGTGGGAGATACCTACAGCTGTCTACTGTTAGTGGTGAGGTAGATGTACCTTACAGCTTCTCTACTATAGTGTGTGGGAGAATACTACAGCCTGTCAACTTAGTGGTGGGGAGATACCTACAGCTGTCGTAACTATAGGGGGGGAATACCTACAGCTGTCTACTTACGTGGTGGGGATAGTCCTACAGCTGTCTACTATATGAGTGTGGGAGAATACCTAGACAGCTGTCCTACTGATAGGTGGTGGGTGAGTAATACCTACAGCTGTTCTACTATAGTGGGTGGGAGATACCTACAGCTGTCTACTAGTGGTGGGGGATACCTACAGCTGTCCTACTGATAGTGGTGGGGAATACCTACAGCTGTCTACTATAGTGGTGGGGGAGACTACTACAAGCTGTCTACTGTATGGTGGAGATCTGAGGACTAGGTGGAGATACCTACAGGCGTCTATAGTCGTAAATCTAGCTGTAGTAGTGTGAGGATATACCTACAGCTGTCTACTATAGTGGTGGGGAGATTACCTAAGGCTGGTCTTACTATAGTGGTGGGAGATACCTACACTTCTTCTATATGGTGGGGATGCAAGGTTTATGTGAGAATACCTACACTGTACACTATAGTTGGTGGGAGATTACCTACAGCTGTCTACTATAGTGGTGGGGATACCTAAGTGTCTACTATAATGTGGGGAGATACCTCAGCTTGTCTACTATAGTGGTGGGAGATTCGTACAGCGGTCTACTGATGTGGTGGGGTAGATACCATACAGCTGTCTACTTAGTGGTGGGGAGATACCACGCTGTCACAACGTGGAGTACTACGCGTCTACTGTAGTTGGTGAGGAGTATACCTCGGAGCTGTCTACGAAGTGGTGGGGATACCTACAGCTGTCTACTATAGTGGTGGGGAGATACCTAAGCTGTCTTACTGTAGTGGTGGGAGATACCTACAGCTGTCTTACTTGTAGTGGTGGAGTATACTACAGCTGTCTACTGTGCTGGTGGGAAGATACCTACAGCTGTCTCTGTAGTGGTGGAAGATCAGGTCCTACTATAGTGGTGGGGAGATACCTACAGCTGTCTACTGGTATGTGGTGGGGAGATACCTACAAGCTGTCTACTGTAGTGGTGGGGGATACCTACAGCTGTCTACTGTAGTGGTGGGGGAGTACCTACAGCTGTCTACTGTAGTGGTGGGGAGATACCTACAGCTGTCCTACTGTAGTGGTGGGAGATACCTACACCTGTCTACTGAGTGGTGGGGAGATACCTACAGGCTGGTCTACTGTAAGTGGTGGAGATACCTACAGCTGTCTACTGTAGTGGTGAGGAGATACCTACAAGCTGTCTACTGTAGTGGTGGGGAGATAACCTACAGCTGTCCTACTGAGTGGTGGGGAGATACCTACAGCTGTTACTGTAGGTGGGGATACCTACAGCTGTCTACTGTAGTGTGGGGAGATACCCTAACAGCTGTCTACTTGTAGTGGTGGGGAGATACCTACAGCTGTCTACTGGTAGTGGTGGGGAGATACCTACAGCGTCTACTATAGTGTTGGGAGATACTACAGGCTGTCTACTGTAGTGGTGGGGAGAGTACCTACAGCTGTCTACTGTAGTGGTGAGGAGAACTACAGCTGTCTACTGGTATGGGGGAGATACCTACAGCTGTCTACTGTAGTGGTGGGGAGAATCCTACAGCTGTCTACTGTAGTGGTGGGGAGATAACCTACAGCTGTCTACTGTAGTGGTGAGGAGATACCTACAGCTGTTCTACGTGTGGTGGGGAAGATCCTACGCCTGTCTACTGTAGTGGTGGGGAGATACCTACAGCTGTCTACTGTAGTGGTGGGGAGATACCTACAGCTGTCTACTGTAGTGGTGGGGAGATACCTACAGCTGTCTACTGTAGTGGTGGGGAAGATACTACAGCTGTTCTACTATGTGGTGGGGAGAACCTACAGCTGTCTACTGTGTGGTGGGGAGATACCTACAGCTGTCTACTGTAGTGGTGGGAAGAACCTACCAGCTGTCTACTTAGTGGTGGGAGATACCTACAGACTGTCTACTGTAAGTGGTGGGGAAATACCTACAGCTGTCTACTTAGTGGTGGGGAGAATCCTACAGCTGTTACTGTAGTGGTGGGGAGATACCTACAGCTGTCTACTGTAGTGGTGGGAGATACCTAAGCTGTCTACTATAGTGGTGGGAGATACCTACAGCCTGTCTACTGTAGTGGTGGGGAGATACCTAACTGTCTACTATAGTGGTGGGGAGATACTGTACAGCTGTCTACTGTAGTGGTGGGGAGAACCTACAGCTGTCTACTGTAGTTCGGTGGGGAGATACCTACAGCTGTCTACTGTAGTGGTGGGGAGATACCTACAGCTGTCTACTAGTAGTGGTGGGGAGATACCTACAGCTGTCTACTGTTAGTGGTGGGGAATACCTACAGCTGTCTACTGTAGTGGTGGGAGATACCTTACAGCTGTCTACTGTGGTGAGGAGATACCTACAGCTGTCTACTGTAGGGTGGGGAGATACCTACAGCTGTCACTTAGTGGTGGGAGATACCTACAGCTGTCTACTGTAGTGGTGGGAGATACCTACACGCTGTCTACTGTAGTGGTGGGGAGATACCTACAGCTGTCTACTGTAGTGGTGGGGAGATACCTACAGCTGTTACTGTAGTGGTGGGAGATACCTACAGCTGTCTACTGTAGTGGTGAGGAGATACCTACAGCTGTCTACTGTAGTGGTGGGGAGATACCTACAGACTGTCTACTTAGTGGTGGGGAGATACCTACAGCTGTCTACTGTAGTGGTGAGGAGATACCTAACAGCTGGTCTACTGTAGTGGTGAGGAGATACTACAGCTGTCTACTATAGTGGTGGGGAGATACCTACAGCTGTCTACTGTAGTGGGTGAGGAGATACCTACAGCTGTCTACTGTAAGTGGTGAGGAGTATACCTACAGCTTTCTATAGTAGTGGTGGGGAGATACCTACAGCTGTCTACTGTAGTGGTGGGGAGATACCTACAGCTGTCTACTGTAGTGGTGGGAGATACCTACAGCTGTCTACTGTAGTGGTGGGAGATACCTACAGCTGTCTAAACTATAAGTGGTGGGAAGATACCTACAGCTGTCTACTGTAGTGGTGAGGATACCTACACTGTCTACTATAGTGGTGGGGAGATACCTACAGCTGTCTACTATAGTGGTGGGGAGATACTACAGCTGTCCTACTATAGTGGTGGGGGAGATACCTTACAGCTGTCTACTATAGTGGGTGGGGAGATACCTACAGCTG
>NC_036868.1:628955-681512 GCF_002910315.2 Salvelinus sp. IW2-2015 | reverse complement strand
GGCGCTGGGTTTGAAATATGTCCGCGTTAAGTGAGTCTGGGAGCTGATTGAGAAGCAACAGAGCTAATCAGATTTAACTTATCCTACCTGCGGGTTGTGTGGATATAGAGGAGCCGGTTTCGGGGTTATAAAAAAGGAGGTATACTGGTATGGGGATATATTATGGCCCTCAGAAGATATAAAGCCAAATGAGGCATCCATCACCATAATGGAAGTGGGTTTGCAGCATGGGTAATTACACCTCACACACTCATGGTCCAGGCTTTGGAATATCGGTGTAGTGACTGTGTGGTGAGTGAGATACTACAGCATGGTCCTAAACCTGAGTGGTGGGTGGAGATAACCTTATAGTGTCTACTGTAGTGGTGGGGGAGATACCTAACAAGCTGTCCTACTGTAGTGGGTGAGGAGATACCTATCAGATTGTCTAACTGTGTGGGTGGGGAGATGACCTAACATAGCCTGTTCCTACTATCATGTGGTGTGGGCGAGATATACCCTACAAACTGTCGTGAGATTTTCCCTCAATCGATGTGGGGTTGCCCGGCCCCCCCAGAACGATATCCATTACTTATCAACCGCCCTGTTGCCCCTCCCTGGCTCTTACCTTACGACTTCCATACATGTGGTGGTCCCTGGGCTGAGACTACTTAGATTATTTTCCTATCATTGCTGTCTATATAGGGTGGTGGGGAGATTCCTACAGCTGTCTACTATAGTGGTGGGGAGATACCTACAGCTGTCTACTGTAGTGGTGGGGAGATACCTACAGCTGTCTACTATAGTGGTGGGGAGATACCTACAGCTGTCTACTATAGTGGTGAGGAGAATACCTACAGCTGTCTACTATAGTGGTGGGGAGATACCTACAGCTGTCTACATAGTGGTGGGGAGATACCTACAGCTGTCTACTGTAGTGGTGGGGAGATACTACAGCTGTCTACTGTTAGTGGTTGGGGAGATACCTACAGCTGTCTACTGTAGTGGTGGGAGATACTACAGTCTACTGTAGTGGTGAGGAGATACCTACAGCTGTTACTGTAGTGGTGGGGAGATACTACAGCTGTCTACTATAGTGGGTGGGGAGATACCTACAGCTGTCTACTGTAGTGGTGAGGAGATACCTACAGCTGTCTACTGTAGTGGTGGGGAGATACCTACAGCTGTCTACTGTAGTGGTGGGAGATACCTACAGCTGTCTACTGTAAGTGGTGGGGAGATACCTACGCTGGTCTACTATAGTGGTGGGGAGATACCTACAGCTGTCTACTGTAGTGGTGGGGAGATACTACAGCTGTCTACTGTAGTGGTGGGGAGATACCTACAGCTGTCTACTGTAGTGGTGGGGAGATACCCTACAGCTGTCTACTATAGTGGTGGGGAGATACCTACAGCTGTCTACTAAGTGGTGGGGAGATACCTACAGCTGTTACTATAGTGGTGGGAGATACTACAGCTGTCTACTATAGTGGTGGGGAGATACCTACAGCTGTCTACTATAGTGGTGGGGAGATACCTACAGCTGTCTACTGTAGTGGTGGGGAGATACCCTACAGCTGTGGAACCTAATATAGCTGCTGAATTGGAAGAAGAGTTCTCTGTAGAAGAGATTGTGTTGGCAATTAAATATATACCGTGTGGTAAATCCTCTGGGCCCGATGGATTTCAGAGTGAATTCAAAAAATAATTTTCAGATCAACTTTGTCCTCTCTTGCTTTCCGTATTTAAGGAGTCCTTCTCCTCGAACTCTTTACCCTCAACAATGAGACAGGAATGTACTGTATTTCACTTATTCTGAAAAAAGGACAATTTCCTTATTAAAATGCTTGCCCGCCATTTTGAGTCGGTCAATCAATCAATCAATCAAATGTATTTATAAAGCCCTTCTTACATCAGCTGATATCTCAAAGTGCTGTACAGAAACCCAGCCTAAACCCCCAAACAGCAAGCAATGCTGTCAGGTCCCTAGGAAGTCAGTCCTTCTCTCCACTATCTCTACAGCTCAAACTAGTTTCATTAAAAATAATCATAATTTTTTTCAACATCGGACGTCTTTATAGTATACCTTATAACCCCTCTTCATCTGACACTCCAGAGATATTGTTATCACTTGATGCTGAGAAGGCGTTTGATCGTGTGTAGTGGGATCATCTTTTCTATACTCTCAAACAATTTGGATTTGGTCCCAATTTTATATCCTGGATCAACGTCCTTTACTCCTCTCCTGTGGCTGCAGTGCGGACAAATAATAACCTTTCATTCTATCTCCAACAAATATAAATGAAACAACGTGTTCATCACTATTCATGTTTATTGCTTTGAACTGAGCAAATTGAAGGACACATTTTACATACAGTATTTTATGGAAATGATACATGAGCCCCATTGAACACAAATTATGGCCAGTCTACACACCACATGAGGGATAGAGTATTACTGTGTGTGTGTGTTCCAAATGTATTTCTTGCACTTGATGCATGTGTACTGTGTTTTCTGTGTTCACACACATCGCTTCTTCTTGTTGCTGTCACGCCCTGGCCTTAGTATTCTTTGTTTCCTTTATTATTTTAGTTAGGTCAGGGTGTGACATGGGGAATGTATGTGTTTTTGTATTGTCTAGGGTGGTTGTGTGGTTTAGGGGGTTAAGTAGAGTAGATGGGTTTGTGTTTAATATAGGTGTCTAGCTATGTCTATGGTTGCCTGAATGGTTCTCAATCAGAGACAGATGTCATTAATTGTCTCTGATTGGGAGCCATATTTAAGACAGCCATAGGCACTAGGTTAATGTGGGTAATTGTCTATGTTGTACGTWTGTAGCTTGTGTGTGCACTTACGTCTATAGCTTCACGATCGTTTGTTGTTTTGTTTCAGTTTGTTAAGGTGTTCGTTACGTGTTTTTCCTTTCTCTAAAATAAAAGAGAATGTATTTTGCACACGCTGCGCCTTGGTCCACTCTCTCTCAGCAAGACGAACGTGACAGTTGCTACCGGCTGCAATCTAGAATGATGAAAACACTTAGTTCAGCAATTTTACTAATATCTCACTCACATATATAGTTACAGCAGACCAAGGTAGGAGAGTCAGACACACTTACATGCAACAACATCACTCACACTTACTTCCGGTATTGGAGTTGTTGGTTCTGTGGGTTGGGAGGATGGGGCACCTGCATCCTCCTAAATCCTCCTCACGATGGCTGTAGAAGCTGGGGTCCTTGGGATATGTTGCCTCCTCTGGATTTGAGGTCTTACCAACGTCTTGCCCAGCTCCTCGAGAAAGAGDCGTCTCCTCTGGAGCTTCCCTCTGTTCCAATCTGGGTTCAACGCCATRCAGYTGACAAARGTGTTGTACMCCGAGATGTCCAAGATGTTGAAGAATATCACAAGTGGCCAGCGAAGGGTTCTTCTTTTGCACATATAGCCAGTCACCAGCTTGTCTAAATTGTKCACTCCTCCTTTTGTGGCATTGTAATCCATTATGATTTCTGTTTTTTGATGTTCCTGGCCACAGATTCTCCCATCCATGTGCAGTGTGCTCATGGGTACCACAGCTTTGCCTTTCTTTGGCACGTAGGACACTGGGGACGTGTCGGCCGTGAGCACCAACTTAGAGGAATTGATATGCCTGTTCTGTATATTCAACAGCTGAGGTGGAAGCTCTGGCTTGTTTTTTCGTACTGTTCCTACCATCGTCAGCTTCCTCTTGAGGAGCTCCTGTCCCAGCTTGTGCGAAGTAAAAAAGTTATCGCATGTGATGTTGTGGCCACGGAGTCCCTGTGTCNCACTCCTCCTTTTGTGGCATTGTAATCCATTATGATTTCTGTTTTTTGATGTTCCTGGCCACAGATTCTCCCATCCATGTGCAGTGTGCTCATGGGTACCACAGCTTTGCCTTTCTTTGGCACGTAGGACACTGGGGACGTGTCGGCCGTGAGCACCAACTTAGAGGAATTGATATGCCTGTTCTGTATATTCAACAGCTGAGGTGGAAGCTCTGGCTTGTTTTTTCGTACTGTTCCTACCATCGTCAGCTTCCTCTTGAGGAGCTCCTGTCCCAGCTTGTGCGAAGTAAAAAAGTTATCGCATGTGATGTTGTGGCCACGGAGTCCCTGTGTCACYTCCAGGACAACCTGCATCCCTTGGTTCTTCTAAGGGCCTCCTCCATCTGGCTTCCCCATATACACTTGCAAGTTCCACGCATATGATGAAGTAGAATCACAGGCAGCCCGATCTTGATTCTATATTTTGTGGGTTTAGACGGTATGTACTGCCTGAAGGGGCAGCGGCCCSTAAATGGCAAAAGCTTCTCATCAACAGTAACGTTGGGCCCAGGGTTGTAAAACAGGAGAAGGCGGCCCACCCACTTGTCCCACACTGACCTGATTGCAGCTAGCTGGTCTCTCTGCACTGACCTGATTACAGCTAGCTTGTCTCTCTGCACTGACCTGATTGCAGCTAGCTGTCTCTCTGCACTGACCTGATTGCAGCTAGCTTGTCTCTCTGCACTGACCTGATTGCAGCTAGCTGTCTCTCTGCACTGACCTGATTGCAGCTAGCTGGTCTCTCTGCACTGACCTGATTGCAGCTAGCTTGTCTCTCTGCCGCCGAGCTGGTCTGGTGTCTCGGGTATCGAAGCGGATTATCCTGAAAATAATGAGGAAGTTTTCCAGAGACATTGTTGCACGGAAAAGTTCTCTGCCAGTTTCTTCATCCTACAGGGATTCTGTGGATTCCCCATTGMATCTGAAAACACCAGCAAGGATAAGAACCCCAAAGTATGTATGTAAATGAGTTTGGTCCATCTCCTTCCATCTCTCTCCAAAAACACACTTTCCCTCCAGATTAGTGCAGTCCAGAATGATTTTCTGGATGGTGTCTGGGATGAACAGTTCAAAAGAAGACTATATGTCCTGCACATGAGTAATCGCCATCCGCGTCGGCCCTGGTTGTATCCTTATCACATTGGCAGCCATGCGGGGTGGCTCATTCCTTGGGCAAGAAGAGCATTCAATTTCACAATTGTTTGACATCCATATTTCTCCTCTTGCAGGCTGCAGATTTGCTGGTTGCTGATGGGCTGGTCCTGGGGGTGGCTGAGGGTCAATCTCATCCTCTTTTTCCAACTCACTGTCAGACTCCCAATTGACAGACACGATCCTGATATTCAGAAAATCCTTTATCTTTCAAAGTGGAAGACGCTCCTGCCACACTAGCTTCTCTCTCTGCAAAAATTATTTCTAAGGCCCTCTGAGCAGAGATTATTTATGCCATACTGATTGATTGTGGTAAGGAGCCACACATGCAAAGCTATTTATTTGTTGTGTACCTCCCCCAATTTGCACCTGGCTGGTGTAGAGTGTGGGAAACCACTGCATTTTTTACAATGTATCGAAATAATGTGTCAAAATAATGTACTGTAATAACATTGTGCAGGTTCCCGCAAGACATTGTGTAGTTTCACACACCACAAAGGGTAAAGAGCACGAGAAAAGCGTGAGACAGGCAGGGAGACAGACAGGTTCTTGGTGCTATATTGAAACAGCAAGCCCAGGGAGGAGGAAGACAGAGTGAATGTGGACAGTGGACCACGAACACCACATTGTCACACCCTGATRTGGTTCACCTGTCCTTGTGATTGTCTCCACCTCTCCAGGTGTCGCTTATTATTCCCCGATGTATATATCCCTGTGTTTCCTGTCTCCCTGTGCCAGTTCGTCTTGTTTGCCAAGTCAACCAGCGTTTTTCCTTGCTCCTATTTTTCCCCGGTCTCTGTTTGTTTCTAGTCCTCCTGGTTTCGACCCTTGCCTGTCCTGACTCCGAACCCGCCTGCCTGACCACTCTGCCTGTTCTGACTACCAGCCTGCCTATCCCCTTGTACTGTTTTGGACTCGGATCTGGTTTCTGACCCCTGCCTGGCCTGACCTCGAGACTGCCTGTCGTCTGGTACTGTTCGGACTCTGACCTGGTTTATGAACTCTCGCCCGTCACTGACCTCCCTTTGTTATAATAAATATCGGCGCTCTACCATCTGCCTCCTGTGTCTGCATTTGGGTCTCGCCTTGTGCCCTTATACACATACAGTATGTAATATAAATGTGTAGGGGGGTGCACAGTGTGCTTATTTTACATGTTCTTCACAGCAAATCAGCCAAGGCCAATGAGTCTCAGGTTGKAAAAAAATTATTAATTGTATCACTTTTATTTTAGTTAACATTGAAAATGGGTCCCACAGACCCAAACACCACACAAGGGTTAAATAACCATACATTCTCTCTATCATTATTAGACAAGGTGTTTCCTATCTGATCTGGAAATGGGATCTCCTTACTGAACTACATTGATATGGGTTTTGCATCTTTRGAACAGTTAAGTACAAAAGGCAAATATTCCTACATCCCATTTCTTTAGGTACCTACAACTGCGTAGTTTTGTATCTTAAATACTGTAGCCACTTCCCATCACGCCAACTTACCTATACCTGTATAGTTAACCATTATATCAAAAGCGACATAAGCTTAGTCTATACGTTATTAAACTCCCACAATCTGGAATCCCTGAATTTGCTTAAGAACCAATAGGAAGAGGATTTAGGTGAACAACTTTCAGATTAAATTGGCAGAGTATGCTTCAGAGAATACATTCTTCATCTATATGTCTAAGACATGTTGCAGTTCAATTTAAAATAGTTCATCGGCTGCATTGATCAAAGGCAAAATGATCCGAGATTAGACCAGAACTAGATCCCACTTGTGACTGATGTAAGCAGGCTCCTGCTACTTTATTGCCATGTGTTGGACATGCCCGAAATTGACAGATTTCTGGATATACATTTTTGAGACGTTTTCTACGATACTGAAGAGACCTATAGAACCTTCTGCCTTTATTGCATTATTCAGAGTGGCACCACAGGAGGCCCCTTTAAACAGTTCTATGGAGTGGCACCACAGGACCCCCTTCTAAAAGTTCTATGGAGTGGCACCACAGGAGCCCTCTAAACAGTTCTATGGAGTGGCACCACAGGAGCCCCTCTAAACAGTTCTATGGAGTGGCACCACAGGAGGCCCCTCTAAACAGTTATGGAGGGCACACAGGAGCCCTCTAAACAGTTTATGGAGTGGCACCACAGGAGGCCCCTCTAAACAGTTCTATGGAGTGGCACCACAGGAGGCCCCTCTAAACAGTTTATGGAGTGGCACCACAGAGCCCCTCTAAACAGTTCTATGGAGTGGCACCACAGGAGCCCCTCTAAACAGTTCTATGGATGGCACCACAGGAGCCCCTCTAAACAGTTCTATGGAGTGGCACCACAGGAGGCCCCTCTAAACAGTTTATGGAGTGGCACCACACTCCTAAACTTTTATGGAGTGGCACCACAGGAGGCCCCTCTAAACAGTTCTATGGAGTGGCACCACGAGGCCCCTCTAAACAGTTCTATGGAGTGGCACCACAGGAGCCCCTCTAAACAGTTCTATTGAGGTGGCACCACAGGAGGCCCTCTAAACAGTTCTATGGAGTGGCACCACAGGAAGCCCCTCTAAACAGTTCTATGGAGTGGCACCACAGGAGCCCCTCTAAACAGTTATGGAGTGGCACCACAGGAGGCCCCTCTAAACAGTTCTATGGAGTGGCACCACAGGAAGCCCCTCTAAACAGTTCTATGGAGTGGCACCCACAGGGAAGCCCCTCTAAACATTCTATGGAGTGGCACACAGGTAGGGGATCCGTGTGTATTCTGTTGGAAGCATGGGGAGGTTGGGTGGTTGATTTGGAGGGGATCCGTGTGTATTCTGTTGGAGCATGGTTGGGGTGGGTTTGTTTTGTAGGGATCCGTGTGTATTCTGTTGGAGCATGGAGGTGGGGTGGGTTTGATTTGGTAGGGGATCCGTGTGTATTCTGTTGGAGCATGGTTGGGGTGGGTTTGATTTGGTAGGGGATCCGTGTGTATTCTGTTGGAGCATGGGGGGGTTGGGGTGGGTTTGATTTGGCAGGGGAACCGTGTGTGTTTTGCTGTCTACCTGTTCTCTCTGTATTTTCTGTATAATCATAAACATGAAAAGTAGAGAAAATCTATCTTAATTAACATTCAATGTTCAAATCTGTAATTGGAACCACAGACTATATAGCATCTACGATGGGAGCTCACATGCTGTTTATGACAGATTTGGTTTCTCACACAGTCACAGAACTGTCATCCAACATGCCTCCTATTAGTCATATGGGATAAGTCACAATTGATAAGGAGGWGCACAAGTAAAATCAATTTGAATACAATCTATACTCATCTCCCATCTCATACAATATAGCCATCATGATGTCACTATAAGAAACAACTGTCTGTTCTAATATACTCAGTTGAACTAGATGTTTATTCATCAATCTAGGGTTGTAAACCTATCCCAAATAACTCATGTTTTCCAGAAATCCCGCTTTGAAGATTCCAGGAATCAGTAGGGGGGAAAAAGCAAGTTTTCCTCCAACTATGATTTCTGGAAAATATGGGAATTTTGTGAAAGCTACTTTAATTTTGCAATCCAGTAGTGAATCCATCACCAAAATCACAAAGCTCTTACTTCGTCTCCGATACACAGTATATTTCCACATTCAATAAA
This sequence comes from Salvelinus sp. IW2-2015, assembly GCF_002910315.2. NCBI lineage: Eukaryota > Metazoa > Chordata > Actinopteri > Salmoniformes > Salmonidae > Salvelinus > Salvelinus sp. IW2-2015. Next base: position 672,904 of record NC_036868.1, on the reverse strand, counting down.
TTGAATCTCTTGGAGTTCTATCAAACAGCAACACCGTCTGGTAGACCAGCACAGAGCTGATTGGAGGGAAGCGTACAGAAGACAGTGAGTGGTGAAATGGCACCCCTCCCCCCTCCCGGGCTGTCAATCAAATGAAAGGGAGAGTATTGGGGAGATTATAAACAAACATTTTCTCATCTCTCTCTTTCACTCTCTCTCTGAGATATCTGTCAATGTGTTTGTGGGGTTTAAATTATTTAAAAAAAAGGACAGACAGTGCAATTGATAACTTATTTTCATGCACAATGTTTCCTCTTCCAACCAAAGCTCCACATCGACCTGGGGGCTTCACAACTCATAAAGGATTTAGCAGTCACTGACACACTTTCACCACCCTGACAAAAGCTTGCAACTCACCGAATGAACACGCTCTGTAAAGGGGCAATAGAGAGTTGAGATAATTGGTTGTAATACCATGTAGACACAGCAGAAAGTGCTGTTTGCACATTTATAAATTACCCCCAAAATTACCATTTTGATCATTATGAAATATACATTACGCATACAGCAAGTAACAGAGTACTATATTACCTTTGAAATACTGGATATGTGTACATAGGAAATGCATAAAATGACATGTACTATTTCCATTGCGCTGACAAAAATTGTAGGACAACTAACTATCACCGAGTTCACACACACGCAACGCACGCACGCACGCACGGCACGCACGCACGGCACGCACGCACGCCGCACACACACACACACACACACACACACACACACACACACACACACACACACACACACAACACACACACACACACCACACACACCACACACACACACACACACACACACACACACACACAACACACACACAGACAAACACAATTTGTGACACCAGATTCTATGAAATCTCTATTTACAAAGAACGTAACAGACCTGCTATGAGCAATAGGCATATGGACAGGAAAAATATTTCTGTGAGAGATATCAAGAGTGGTTCCAAGTAATTAGTTGTTATTTAGAGTAAGTTTGTTCAGTATTTGTCATGTAGAGTAGTTTGGTCATAAATAGTTGCCAGTAGAGTATGTTGTCAGTAAAGAGTAGTTGTCAGTACGAGTTTGCCATAAGACGTGTGTCATAGAGGAGTTTGTAGTAGAGTAGTTGCATAGTAGCTTGTCATTAGAGTATTGATAGAGAGTCGTTGTTTGAAGGTTGAGAGTTGTCATAAGTGTTAGTTATAGAGTAGTTTGTCAAGTGCAGAGATAGTTTGTTCATAGAGTTAGTATTGATTAAAGATAGAATTGCCAGAGAAGTCAGTGTATTCATGTATTGCAGGAATAGTTGCCATAAGAGTCATTTGTCATTGATAGATCATAGATGTAGTTGTTAAGTAGATAGTGTATAGAGTATTTTCAGTCAGTTGCCAGTAGAGTAGTTGTTAGTAGATAGTTGTCAGTAAGTAGTTGTCATAGGTCAGTAGAGTATTTAGTAGGTAGTTGTTAGAGAGTATTGTAGAGAGTAGTTGTATAGAGTAGTTTGTTCATTAATGAGTATTGTCATTACACGTATAGTAGTTGTCAGTAGTTGTCACTAGGTAGTTTAGTATAGTATGTTCAGTAGAGTAGTTTGTCAGTAGTTGTCAGTAAGTAGTGTCAGTTAGAGTAGTTGTTAGTAAGAGTAGTATCAGTAGAGTAGTGTTGTTAGTAAGAGTAGTTGTCAGTAGAGAGTATTGTCAGTAGTTTCAGTAGAGTAGTTTGTAGATAGTTGTAGTCAAGTGTAGTTGTCATTAGAGAGTTAGATAGAGTAGTTGTTATTAGAGTAGTGTCATAGAGTAAGTTGTTAGTAGTAGTTGTCAGTTATAGAGTCAGTAGTGGTCAGTAGAGTAGTTGTTAGTAGAGTAGTTTAGTAAGATAGATTTGTTATTAGAGTAGTTGTCAGTAGAGTAGTTGTTATTAGAGTAGTGTGTCAGTAGAGTAGTTTGTTAGTAGAGAGTATTTCAGTAAGAGTAGTTGTTATTAGAGTAGTTGTCAGTAGAGTAGTTGTTATTAGAGTAGTTGTCAGTAGAGTAGTGTTATTAGAGAGTTGTCATGTCATAGAGTAGTGTGTTAGTAGAAAGTTTTCAGTAGAGGTTGCCATAGATAGTTCGTTAGTTAGAGTAGGGTCATGTAGAGTAGTTTCCAGTAAGTAGTTGCCAGTAGATTAATTTGTCATTAGAGAACTTTCAGATGATAGGTTTCAGATACTTGCAGTCAGTAAGTATTGTTTAAGAGGTTCATAGATCGATAGTTGGCACGTAGAGTATTTTATTAGAGAGTGACATAAGGAGTGTCTCATAGAATATTGTGTATTAAAGTGGTTGCCCCGAGTCAGATATTCGCCATAGACGTAGTTTATAGAGAGTTTTTCATAGATTTATTTTTAGTAGATTGATTTCTAGAGTATATATTTCAGTATGGTCAGTAGAGTATTTGTCAATAGATGACGCTTGTAATTAAAGTAGTTGCAGAGAGACGTGTTGTCCAGTAAGTTGTTGTCAGAAAGTAGTGTCATAAAGTAGTTCCAGTAGAGATGGTCAGAGAGTAGTTAGAGTTAGTGTCAGTGTTTTCATAGAGTAGTGGCAGTAGTGTAGTGTGTCAGAGAAGTATTTGTATTAGAGAGTTGTATTAAAGTATTGTCATAAGCACACAGATAGTTGTTAGTAGAGAATTTTCAGCGTGAAAGGCGAGTCGAGAGATAGTGGTTTTTATAGAGTAGTTGTTTTCTCGTGTAGTAGTGGTTAGTAAAAAGGTTTGAGTAAGTAGTGTCCACAAGTATGTAGTAGAATGTAGTTGGTCAGTAGATAGGAGTTCCGAGGACGTAGTTTCCATATTGATGAGCTTTGCCATATGTAATATGCTTTATTGTTTCCCCTCATAGAGTAAGTTTAAGTTAGAGTAGTTTATGTATAAGTAGTTGTCAGAGAGTATCTTTGAGAGTAGGTGTTGCTAAGTAGTAGGTCATTAGAGTATTGTCAGAGAGTAGAATTGCAGTCAGAGTATTTTCAGTAAGACTACTTATGCCAGGAGATCATATACATGAGTAATAGTTGTATAGAGTAGTGTGTATAAGTAGTTGTTAGTATAGAGTAGTTGTAGAGAGTAGTTGTCAAGTAGAGTAGTTTCTCGTCAGTATGTTAGGTCAGGTAAGTATTGTGTTATGAAGAGTTGTAGTAAGATAGGTTTGTCAGTAGAGTACACTTTCAGTAAGGTAGTTTAGTCGAATAAGATACGTCAGTGAAGAGTTGTTTTAAGTATTAGTGAGAAGTAGTTCAGTAAGGCAGTTTCATATAGTATATGTCATTAAAACGTAGTAGTGCAGTATTGTTATGTAGAGTAGTTGTCAGTAGATGAGTTTAGTAGATGTATTGTCATAGAGACTTTTATAGATAGTCTCAGGTATAGTAATTTTCAGCTAAAGAAGGTTATAAAGTAGTTGTTATTGAATGTAGTAATGCATTGAGAAGCTATTGTCATAGAAGTGCATAGAGAGTTGTAGATAAAGTATTGTCAGTAGGAAGTAGTTGTCAGTAGAGTAGGTTCGTCAGTAAGAGTTGTCAGAGACTAGTGTTCATAGTTTTATAGGAGAGACGTAGACGTTTTAGTAGACTAGTTGGTCATAGAGATGTCATAGTTGTATAATAGTTGTCATAAGATGTTGTTAGAAGTAGTTGTCAGTTTTATTGAGTAGTTGTCAGTAAGTAGTTGTAGAGATATGTCCAAGTAGTGATTTATGTAGAGTATTTTAGTGAAGATTCTATAGAGATGTCATATTTCGAGAGGAGTTGTAAGTAGTGCAATATGTTCTGTAGATAGTGTGTTAATATTTAAACCATTCAGTAAGAGTAGTTTTTAGTAATGTATCGTTTCAGAGAGTAGTGTTATAAGAGTGTGTCTCAAGATGTATTAGCATAATTGTCGTAGAGTAGTTGTTAAGTAGTGTCAGAAGCAGTTTCAGTAAGCTAGTTGTAGTAAGTAGTGTATTGAAGTATTCATTGAAGAGTGATATGCTGAGAGTAGTTGTTTAGAGAACTTGTCACACATCAAGAAATTAATTTCAGTAGAGAGTTAGTTTGGTTAGAGTCGTTGTCAGTAGAACAGTTTACGCGAGCTTATATGTGTAAGGAAGTGTCAAGTTTGGTTTAGAGTATGTTTCCAGAGTCTTGCTTAAGTAGTGTGTTAAGTAAGTTTCATACGTTGCTTAAGATTGAGTATGTCTGTAGAAGAAGTGTGTTAAAGAGTTGCAGTAAGTTTATCATAAGGAGTTCGTCAGTAGGAGTATAATGTGTTAAAGTAGTGTCATCAGTACAAGCAAGTATTGTCGATACTGTAGAGTCTGAGAATAGTCTACCTGCACGATGTTGTCAGTAAATGATGTAAGAGATGTACAGATTGTCGCATTAAGTTTCATAAAGGTGAGTGTTAGTAAGAGTAATGTTAGAGAGTATTATGTCAGTAGAGGAAGTTATTATATAGAGTAATTTCCAAAATCACGCCACTTCTTCAAAGAAAACTGAATCCACTAAGAGTGTACTCACAGAGCTTTTGCCCTAAAGCTATTTACAACTCAAAACGAGCACCGCAGACAGCAGCACAGAACTACCCTGCACACAAATAATCGCGCGTGCCTCATCGGCCCGCACACAACAGCACACTAACACCATGACACATCAGCTCAGCTACGACAGATGCGAACGAATCACACCACAGGCACGCAAAAGGAAGCCTGGCCAGCGGTATAACGCGATATCCGTTTCTATTGCACGAATCATCGACCACACATATCCACTCACACAGTTCGCTACACACAACACACACACACACGACAGCGACACACACCTATCGAGAATAAGGGCACCTTCGCGACAGACGTAACCAACCAGCGGAATCACAATAAGTCCATGCAAGTGACACTAACAACAGTAGCATCAGGCAAAAACACGCTAAATAGAGCGTCAGTTGCTGCATGGTTGTGATTTCAGGAATCTGTGTTGGTGGCTTCTATTGGGTCTCCGTAGCTCTCCTCTCAATCCTGTATGGTAGGACGTTCTGGCGGCACATAGACTCGCTTTGGCAACACAGCGACGGATTTGATTTCTTCTCTGCATCCTATTTGCTTACAAATTTTCAGAGACCCACGCAACTAAATTCTTTGTGAACAGGATACTCACGATAGTTAGCGTATGAAGATTGAAATACGGAGGTAAGTAACTGGGAATGCGCTGAGACTGCATGATTACCATGTGACCCTGCGGCGTCGTGTGTAAGAGATATTCATAGTTCCAGTTCACAAGTGCATGTAGAAGTAGGATTTGCTGCTAGAGACATGGATTATATTGATGAACGCAACATGACGTTTGGCACATGGGAGTCGTACATTCTCAGGGTAATTCAGATTATTACGCCTAATCCCGGGAACAGCCCTAACCAGAACTATTCCAAACTACGCATGTATGGGCCGTCAGGTAATTGGGTGTTATCAATAATGTATTTGGTAGCTTTGGATTTCCTCATGCTTTCCATAAGACTTCCAAGTACACATAGCTCTTTGTGGTGTTTTTTTTGTTGTTGTTTGTGTTTTTTTTTTAATTGTTTGTTATTTGTTTTTACGTGTATTTTTGTTTTTGTTGTTTTTTTGTTTTTTGTTTGTGTTTCTTTGTTGGTTTGTTTGGTTGTTGTAGTACTATACCAAACATATATACATACAGGTAACTGCCAAAATAAAGGACACACCAACATTAATTGTCCTACTAGGGCGTTGGGCCACCACCTGCCAGAACAGCTTCAATACACCTTGGCATTTATTCTACAAGAGTCTGGAACTCTATTGGAGTGATGTGACACAATTCTTCCACGAGAAATRCCATAATTTGGTGTTTTGTTGATGGTGTTTGAAAACGCTGTCTCAGGCTCCGCTCCAGAGTCTCCCATAAGTGTTCAATTGGGTTGAGATCTGGTGACTGAGACGGCCATGGCATATTGGCTTTACATCGTTTTCATGCTCATTAAATCATTCAGTGACCACTGTACCCTTTGGATTGGGGAATTTCCATCCTATGAGGGCATAGCCATGATAGACAAAATAATGCCCTGCCTGGCATTTTATACATGGCCCTATGCATGATGGGATGTTAATTGCCATTGGAACACAGGAGTGATGGTTGCTGATAATGGACCTCTGTACGCCTATGTAGATATTCCATAAAAAAATATGCTGTTTCCAGCTACAATAGTCATTTACAACATTAACAATGTGTACACTGTATTTCTGATCAATTTGATGTTATTTTAAAGGACCTTTTTTTTTTTTTTTTTTTCAAAAACAAGGACATTTCTAAGTGACCCCAAACTTTTGAACTGTAGTGTATATTTTTTTAATTGTATAATGTCGATTAATCATGACATTTTGAAAAATTATAATAACATTCCACCCATGAGGCCACTAGAGGGAGATTTAGTCATTTGAGTGCAGGAAAGGGACACTACTTAACTGAGGAACCACACCTGTGTGGAAGCCCCTGCATTCAATATACTTTGTATCCCTCATATACTGAAGTGTTTCCATTATTTTGGCAGTTACCTGAATATACACACGTACAGTACATGCATACATACAGTGCATTCGGAAAGTATTCAGACCCCTTGACTTTTTCCACATTTTGTTACAGCCTTATTCTAAAATGGATGAAATTGTTTTTTTCCCTTATCAATCTACACGAAATTCCCCCAAATGACAAAGCAAAAGCAAGTTTTAATTTTTTTCACAAAAAATAAAGAAAATWAAATTGAAATATCACATTTCCATAAGTATTCAGACCCTTTACTCAGTACCTTGTTGAAGCACCTTTGGCAGCGATTACAGCCTCAAGTCTTCTTGGGTATGACGCTACAAGCATGGCACACCTGTATTTGGGGAGTTTCTCCCATTTTTATCTGCAGATCCTCTCAAGCTCTGTCAGGGATGTTCGATCAGGTTCAAGTCCGGGATCTGGCTGGGCACTCAAGGACATTCAAAGACTTGTCCCGAAGCCAGTCATGCATTGTCTTGGCTGTGTGCTTAGGGTCATTATCTTGTTGGAAGGTGAACCTTCGCCCCAGTCTGATGTCCTGAGCACTCTGGAGCAGGTTTTCATCAAGGGTCTCTCTGTACTTTGCTTCATTAATCTTTCCCTCGATCCTGACTAGGTCCCTGCTGCTGAAAAATTTCCCCACAGCATGATACTGCCACCACCATGGTTCACCGTAGGGATGGTGCCAGGTTTCCTCCAGACGTGAATCTTGGCATTCAAGCGGGCTGTCATGTGCCTTTGCTAAAAATGATAAAATCCTGTTTTCGCTTTGTCATTATGGGGTATTGTGTTCAGATTGATGAGGGAAAAAAACAATTTAATACATTTTAGAATAAGGCTGTAATGTAATAAAATGTGGAAAAAGTCAAGGGGTCTGAGTGCTTTCCGAATGCACCGTAAATACATAATACAGTACATGTTCTACATTTGTGTTTGTGACGTTTCGTTGCCCTTTCCATTTCTGTGTGTGTGTATGTATGTAATGCATGCAAGCTAAGGCTGTGAGGAATGCATCTGCGTACATCGTCTTGGAGAGACAACTATGGGAGCTGTCCAGTGGAGGGCCGCGATGTCCTGTCCCTCTCCTCCCCCACCAATACTACCTTTATTAACATGTCCCTCTCCTCCTCCACCACTGCAGCGCGAGTGTGCGCGTGTGTCCTGATGCCCCCTCCTCACACTTACAGCCTACGAGTCGTGTCTCGCTCTGGCGTGCCCCACCGAATACTAGCGGGCTTGAACTGTCAGCGTCTCCTCGCTGTGCCAGGCCGGGCTACAGCGCGAGTGTGTGCGGTGCGTGCCTGCGGGGCACGCAGGGCGTGACAGGTTGTGTGTGTTCCCTTTCTCCTCTCCGTGTGCCACCTACATTTTCGCGTGGCGTGCGCGCTACACCCCAATGTCGCCTGGCCTCCTCCACTAACCGACCCCAGACGTGTCCTTCCTCTTCACCATCCACCTAACTGTGTCCTAGCTCTCCTCCTCACCACTACACGGCCCACAGGTGTGCGCGTGTGTCGTTCCGCACTACCATCTTACATGTCCCTCTCTCCATCCACCACTCGCCGGGGGCGGCGGGAGGCGGGGCCGTGGGGGGGCCGGGGCGGCCCCCGCCACCCAACATTTGTCTCTCCTCCTCCACCCTACCACCCTAACACTGTCCCTCTCTGCTCCCCTACCCCAAATGTCTGTCTCCTCCACACTACACACCCAGAGTGTTCTCCTCCTCCACCACTACCACCACCTGTCCCTCTGGTGCGGCGGGGGAGGTAGCGGACTATAACATGTCTGTCCCTCTCTCCTCCAACCACTCCCGCCGTAGACATGTCCCTGTTCGTCCTCACGACCGACTACCTCCTGAATGTTCCCTCTTCCTCCTGCCACCACTGACCCACAACATGTCCCTTTTCTCGTGGCTATAAACATGTGGCTGTCCCTCCCTCTCCAGCGTGACCACCGTGATGTGTGCTCTCTCCCCGTGCGTGTGTGTCCCCTCTCCGGTGGTTACTCACGGGGGCCTAACGTGGTCCTGTCGCGTCTCTGCCTTGTCAACCGTAGGCTACCGATTGCCGAAACAGTTGCTGTGCTCTCCTCCAACTGACGCACCCGAGTGGTCGCTGTGTGCGGCTGTGTCCGAGTCGCCGTAGCTCCACCAAATGTCCCTCTCTCCCCACTACAGGGTATACATGTGCTGTGCCTCTCGTTCCTCCACCCTACACCCTAACATGTCTCTCCTCCTGCCACACTAGCACGCCTACATGTTCCTCTCGCGTCAGCTCCACCGATACGCACGCCAAATGTCCTGTCCCTTCCCCTGCACCATACGCAGAAATGGTCCCTCTCTCTCCACATACACTGATAATGTCCATGTCTCTCCGTCTCAGTCCAGACTAACACGCCGCATGTTCCTCATCTGCGGTCCACCATACCCTGATCATCTCTAACTGTCCTCTCCTCCCCCCACCGCAACTACCACTAAACAGCTTCCCTCTCCTCCACCACTACACCCAACATGTCGTTCCTCTCCACCACTACCACCCAACAATGTCCCTCTCTCCTCCACCACTTCACCCAATGCTCCCTCTCCTCCTCCACCACTACCACCTAAACTGTCCCTTCCTCCTCCCAGCTACCACCCTACATGTCTGTCCTCGTCCTCTCCACCACTACCCCACATGTCTCTCTCCTCCCACTGCCCCCACAGTACCGTCCTCTCTACATTCACACTGACCTTGGGCTGAGACATGTCGCCTCTCTCCGTCAGCCGACTACCAGCCTTACATGTTCCTCTCCTCTACACCACTACCCCCCCGAGTTGTGCGTGTCGGTGCTCACCACTCATGTACAGTGCGCGGCGTCTCTCGCGTGGCCACCGGGACTGAGGCCCCCAACAATGCCCTCTCTTCCTCCACCACTACCCCACCAATGTCCCTCTCCTCGCGTCCACAGCCACACGAGCATGTCCTCTCCTGCTCACCTACCCCTTAACATGTCCCTTCCTCGCTCACCACTACCACCCAACATGTCCTCTCTCCTCCACCACACACTCCCCAACATGTCCTCTCCTCCCCACCACTACCACCGTATAACATGTCCTGTCCCTCTCTCCTCCACCACTCACCCCTGTCCCTCTCTCCTCCACACTACCAACTAGCACATGTCCTCTCCTCCTCCACACTACATCTAACTGTCACTGTCCTCTGCCTCCGCTCGAGCGCGAGCGTACGACTATAGACGTTGGTGCGCTGGTCCTCGTCGCGTCCCGCCATACCACTTACATGTCCTGTCCTCTGCCTCCTCGACACTACCACCAACATGTCCCTCTCCTCCTCCACCACTACCACCCTAACATGTCCTGTCCCTCTCCTCCTCCACCACTACCATCCTAACATGTCCCTCTCCTCCTCCACCACTTCCAACCAAACATGTCCTGTCCCTCTCCACCATTACCACCCCAGCATGTCCCTCTCCTCCTCCACCACTACCACCCTAAGATGAATCCAACAATCCCTAGTCCTCTTCTCCCTCCCCATCAACTATACCATTATACTCTCCAGTCAACCACACAGCTATAGGATGATGATGACTTTATTCAGTATGTTTTTTGTCCTGTCATTCAATACTAAAATGTTTTTGCAATTCCCAAAGCATAAACACTATTGGTAGAAAGATTGTAGTTTAATTGTCTATTTGCACATTCACATATATATATATACATATATATTGTTCGTTTTTGGTATGGTATGCCTTTAACACACATCCTTCAACTTATTTATCTAATATATGTGCCGGTAAGTGTTATCCACACACCGATACTATAATAATGATGGCGTTCTGCTGGTGAGGTCAGTGCCAGTTTACTCCCAGTGTCTGTCAATCATCGAATGACGTCACCTATCCATAGCGTTTCCGGTGTGGGTAGGCGGGTACTCCATAGTCCCCGGTCTGGATTCTTTTGGAAGGTAGGGAGAGACAAGGCTGGACACGAATTTTGCCATATTACGCTCAATAGTGAGAGACACCAGCTAGCTACTAGTAGAAGCTAGTAAGAAAAAGGGATTCATCTACGAAAAGACAGCCACTCCCCAATTTTGGTGGACATACCTCTATTTAGCAGTGTTGAAGAACATATATCGGGCATGCGAGCGAGTAGATAATCCGAAGGAGAGAATGGACGACCGGTCAACCTGAGATTCGACTGGGGGAAACCCGACATCCCATTTTCTAGGTAGAAAGTACAGATTTGTCGGGATTAAAGCAAATGGGACGCACTGGGCCTCGAGTCTGAGTGAAGGGAACACAGTGGCGACGCTAAAAACAAAGCATTTTCTATACAACATGTCGGTCTTATTTTTTTAGCTAGCTAGCTACTAGTACACGTCTAGATAGCAAGTTGGAGACTCGGACTTCAGTGCTCCAATATTGGCCAAATACGTATTTTCGGTTGCGCTTGAAGGGGGCAGGGTTAGCTTGATTTCTTCTCCCATACTAACTCGGGGAGCGATTCTTCGGCGAAGGGAGTGGTAGCTAATTGATAGAAAAATGTCAGCGAAGGTGCGCCTGAAGAAGTTGGAGCAATTGCTAGTGGACGGAACTCCAAATAATGCAAGTTCACTGAGCGTCGAGACCCTTCTGGATATATTGATATGTTTGTACAACGAATGCAGCAACTCTCCTTTAAAACGGGAGAAGCACGTGACAGACTTTCTGGAATGGGGTAAGTTAAATTGTTAGATTTGATAACAAGTTATATGACAGTACGAGCGATCACAGCCCGTGCAATCTATGTGCAATGATCCATTACTTGTAATCCTAGCTATGCTAGGTATGTACAGTAGACAGATAGCTAGCTAACTAGCTGACTAGTTCACCCCATTTCTGAAAATGGGATGGCCTAGTAACGTTAGTCAATCATTTGGAACAATGAAATGACAGCAAACAGCAACATTTCCATTAATCAATTCTAAAGTTATTAGCCTACCTACTTATATTACAAGTAATGATACCTTGTGCATATACTTTGTGGAATAACCAATACCTTCATTACAATTCCTTGTTCTTGAAATCTCTTAACACTAAACAGTGGTTTCTGAACTGTTGCCTGGTTAATATTCTCTTACAGAGGTGAATGTACTGTTTATTGGACTATCTACTGTGACTCAGTGCTTGGACTCAGATTACAAACAGTGCGCAACTCAAAAAGATTGTGTTTGTTAAAGAAACCAGTTGCCTATTTTTGTCATTTCTTCTGTCCTATCAGGTATTGTTTACTTTTTGCTTGTCAGAGCTGTTATACAAATGTAACCATCTCCAGGTTGAGCCTAAGGACTGGTGTTTAGAATCAGGTGATGAGGCTCATAACCTTAGGTTTATACTTTCCAGGTCGAGGTTAATGGAGGACTGTTCCAATTTGAGGCTAAAGTTATTAATTTAGCCTACTAGGCTGCTTGTTATTCTTCAGAATGAATAATAAGCAACCTTTTTTTGTGTGCCAGAATTCCTCACGTTTTATATCAGGACATAACTTGTGAAACAGTCTTTACTATTATGCACCATGGCTCACCTAGGCTGCTCACAGTACCTCCCCACAATCTGCTCCAATCCAGACACGTAGTCCAACCTGGCCTTTGGGCTGCAGTCATCCAACACAATGAGAGGATTCTCTTCCCTGGGCATTTCATTGACGTCAGTAATGAGATTACACCCCAGTGTGTCTGCTCCCGAAAAGATGTAGGGCGGCAGGTAGTCTTACGGTTAAGAGCATTGGTCCAGTAACCGAAAGGTCGCTGGTTTCGAATCCCCGATCTGACTAGGTGAAAATCTCTCGTTGTGCCCTTGAGCAAGGCACTTACCCCTAATTGCTCCTGTAAATTGCTCTGAGTAAGAGCATCTGCAAAATTACTATAATGTAAGACTGTTGCTGTCCTCGGAGCTATCATCAGCAGGTGCCACAACTCGGTTTTGACTGTCCAAGACCAATTCTCCTCTAGCCTGAACAACACATTTACCTGCCTGACCTCTGGGCTCGTTTGGTTCAGCCTTGGCCTGTGTGTGAATGGTCCAGCCTTGGCCTGTGTGTGAATGGTCCTTTGGGAACTCAACCAGGACTGCTAAATGACACTGTAGCATAATGAACAGTTCCCAAAGCCCTACACATGATTTGTGACAGGCAGGTCCATGAGACTGATCTGTGTCTGTGGTTTTGGTTTGATCCAACACATCAGGGTTGTGTTCAGTCCACACACAATGGGTAAAAGTGTTTTCAAATGGGGAGGTAGGCTAGCTTACTAGCCTACTCAAAGTTGTCCTAGAAAAATACTTATTTTAGTTTTCTGTAGCAAATGTTTTGCCCACGTCTTGTCCTACTTAACACAAACCATGAAGATTCTACTCTGTCAAAAGGAGGCTGTCATCTGCCCAACAGGCTAAATAGCTTAGTGGAGGTTTGTGGTTTTTCAGTCCTCCCATCCTTTTACACCGCCATGTTAAGAAAAGTGTATTGGACCTTTGATATCCACCAAGGTTCATATATTTATTACTCTGGCACTGACAAAGCAAAGTTGGATCTCAGCAAATACATTGGTCAAGGGCTGGGAGTCTAGCTAGTTCACTGAAGAGCAGCGGTGTGATCTGCCCCTCATTATCAGTGACAGACATATTGACCGCGCCTCACACTCTAATATTGACCAGTGCAGCAAGTTCACACTGTAACCTTCTGGCAGAATTTACTTAACACTGTAACCTTCTGGCAGAATTTACTTCACACTGTAACCTTCTGGCAGAATTTACTTCACACTGTAACCTTCTGGCAGAATTTACTTCACACTGTAACCTTCTGGCAGAATCTACTCCACTCCCCTAATTCCAGTGGCCACATCACATATTTAGCCTGAAAGTCCCCTTGAAGAATTGCTGAATAGCAGATGTTGATGAATTGCAGTTTGCTTCACCAACAATTTTCTTTTGAAATTCAGGTCTTGTGAATGTTCTGCGTTCAACATATGTACACACTTTACAACCACCAACCTGTGTGTTGTATATCGATGGTGTTATTAAGTTGATATGCTTGAAGTGGCCTTCTCCCATTAGTATACCCAAGGAGAGCCCAGATTCCTGTGCACCTGTGCAGCAAGAACTGTTAGCTGAGTGAATTAGCTGCCAAGGRCAGTGGGAGAAGGAGACTGCTGTGCAGGTGTTTATTGCCCCACTGCCACTCGGACAAGAGGGCTATTTCAGCCAACTCCATGGAGGATAAGACGGTATAAAAATATTAATTACTATTTGCAGTCAGTGGTGAGTATCAGCATAGGATTCTGCTGCGACTTGATTTCCAGCAAGCACCCTTGGGAGCGGCGCTAGTGTATCTTTGCCAGTTCCAAACCTGGGCTGGGCGGTAAGCTTATACCGTATTTTACTATATAAAGCGTATTGATACACGGACCGGTTGATGCACAGCATTTCAATGTTTGGTATGTTAAATGTGATACGCCCCTCCGCTGTGTGTAACGTCCATTTAAAAAATATAGTTTACTCCGCTACCTGATTCGTCGCTCTCACTCTCTCTCGCTAAGCCCCGCCTCCTGTCACTCAAGCAGTGTCGTTGTTGCTTGACCACGAAACCACTTGCAGTTGTCTTCAGTCTGCATAGTCAATGCAGCAGATGCAGAAAGATGTTGCCGACAAAAGTTGCTGCTTTACACTTTGCTTCCTAATATAAATCCACAAGCGTTCTATAATTACACTATTAGTTTGTGTATCTTACTGTCTGAAAGCATCTAGTTTGTCTTTGCTAAGCAAGTTGTGGCTAAATGAAATAGTTTTAGCTGCTAATGCTAATAGCTAATCAGCTGGCTAGCTAATAAATGTACTGAGTCGTAGCAAACGTAGCTAGCTAATACAGCATGATACCATTGCTGGTGTAGGCCTCAATCATCATGTTGTCTGTGCAAGTATATTCTAAATCAGAGAGGAATAGGCAAAGCATGAATATGTTAGCTACATGAAGTAAAATAATAKATTTTAGGAAGAAGACTAAAGGGTCCCCTGGGAAACACTGACCAAAACGTTGGTTCCTACTAGTCCTGGCTGATTATTTTCTCCAATTTATGGGCGATTATCTTTCTGTCTACACTGAACAAAAATGTAAACGCAATATGCAACAATTTAAACGTTTTTACTGAGTTACAGTTCATGTCAGGAAATCAGTCAATTGAAATAAATTCATTAGGGCCTAATCTATGGATGTCATATGACTAGGAATACAGATATGCATCTGTTGATCACAGATACCTTAAAAAAAAAGGTATGGGCGTGGATCAGAAAAACAGTTTGTATCTGGTGTGACCACAATTTGCCTSATGCAGTGCGACACATCTCCTTCACAGTTGATCAGGCTGTTGATATTGGCCTGTGGAATGTTGTCTCACACCCCTTCAATGGCTGTGCAAAGTTGCTGGATATTGGCTGTAACTGGAACACGCTGTCGCACGCATCTAACCAGAGCATCCCAAACATGCTCATTGAATGACATGTCTGAGTATGTAGGCCATGGAAGAATTGGGACATTTTCAGCTTCCAGGAATTATGTACAGATCCTTGTGACATGGGGCCGTGCATTATCATGCTAAAATATGAGGTGATGGCGGCGGGTGAATGGCACGACAATGAGCCTTGTCACAGTATCTCTGTGCATTCAAACTGCCATCGATAAAATAKAATTGTGTTTGTTGTCCGTAGCTTATGCCTGCCCATATCATAACCCACTGCCACCATGGGGCACTTTGTGCAGAAATTCTTCGCTTGTGCAAACCCACAGTTTCATCAGCTCTCCGGGTGGCTGGTCTCAGACGATCCCGCAGGTGAAGAAGCCGGATGTGGAGGTCCTGGGCTTGCGTGGGTACACGTTGTGAGGCTGTTTGGACGTACTGCCAAATAATCAAAAATTACACTGGAGGCGGCTTATGGTAGAGAAATGAACATTCAATTATCTGACCATAGCTCTGGTGGACATTCCAGCAGTCAGCATACCAATTGCATGCTCCCTCAACTTGAGACATCTGTGGCATTGTGTTGTGACAAACTGCATATTTTAGTGGTATTTTCTTGACCCCAGCACAAGGTGCACCTTTGTAATAATCACCCTGTTTAATCAGCTTCTTGATATGCCACACGTCATTTGAATGGGTTATCTTGGCAAAAGAGAAATGCTCACTAACAGATGTAAACAAATTTGTGCACAACATTTTTGAGAAAATGTAGCTTTTTGTGCGTATGGAACATTTCTGGGATCTTTTATTTRGGCTCATGAAACATGGGACTGTCACTTTACATAAGTCTTTCACAATCACCACTAATAATTGTATTATTTTATCAAAATAGTTTAACCTGCTTTTTTTGCAATCATCAGTGATCTGGCTTTCAAGGCAGTCTATTAAAATGCACTTTTTGTTACAAATGTAACCAGAACCATGTATAATGTGTATTCACTAATAATGACTCACTTTTTGTAGGAGGCATTATAGAAAATGGGTTGTGCTTAAGAGATCTCATAAACAATCTCTTAAGCACAACCCAACATGCTAGTGAGTAGCGAGCTAGTCTTTATATTTTAAGTCTAGCAAACTTGGAACTATTTGCTAACTAACAAGGTAGAGCAGTTGAATTGTACACACCCTTCTGTCCGTCTCCAACTGTTTGAACAGCGTGTTAGCCTGTCCACTTTGTTCAGATGTTGAAATCAAGTGACCTACCTTATTTCAGAATGAGAATGAGTTGCCCATTCCTTATATAATAGTTTTTTTATATGCTCATTGCACATTTATACAACAGACTAGACAGCTAGTTTAACAGTCTTTGGCTAAAAAGCTGCTAGCGGTATGTGGTATCGCAATGCTGAGCTCGTCAAACTGAGCATACATTTTCCAGAATCAATGCTCTCATTTTTAGTAGGTTCTGCTCTTCCTGCAATTTGAGGAGTTGAGACACAAAATGGGTACAGTTAGTTAGTTCACCAGAGTCATATGAACTCGTGGATACCATTTTTATGTCTGTGTCCAGTATGAAGGAAGTTAGAGGTAGTTTTGCTAGCCAATGCTAAGTAACATTAATGCAGTGACTGGAAGTCTATAGGTATCTGGTAGTATGCTACGCGGTAGTGTGGAAATAATCTAAAATGAGTGCTGAAAATGGATAAATGCTGATTTATTTTTGGTTTAAATTTGATTTAAAAAGTATAAAACAATCAGAATGGAGAAAGACCCATTGAAATCACCTAGAATGTGGGTTGCCACCCCTAGGATCACTCACTACTCCTAAAGCAAATCTAGAACTTGTATTATTCAGAAACTAAAAATACCGGCAAAAATATTGTGAAATGATAATGGCCATATTCCCTTTTACCGCTGCGTCTCCTCTTGTGCATCCTCACTCTCACACAAAATAASCATCACCTTTTTATTTAAATTTAAATGTAATAATTTTACCCCCTTTTCTCCCCAATTTCGTGGTATCCAATCGCTAGTAATTACTATCTTGTCTCATCGCTACAACTCCCGTACGGGCTCGGGAGAGACGAAGGTCGAAAGCCATGCGTCCTCCGAAACACAACCCAACCAAGCCGCACTGCTTCTTAACACAGCGCYCCTCCAACCCGGAAGCCAGCCGCACCAATGTGTCGGAGGAAACACCGTGCACCTGGCTCCCTTGGTTAGCGCGCACTGCGCCCGGCCTGCCACAGGAGTCGCTGGTGCGCGATGAGACAAGGATATCCCTACCGGCCAAACTCTCCCTAACCCGGACGACGCTAGGCCAATTGTGCGTCACCCCACGGACCTCCCGGTTGCGGCCGGCTCCGACAGAGCCTGGGCACGAACCCAGAGTCTCTGGTGGCACAGCTAGCGCTGCGATGCAGTGCCCTAGACCACTGCGCCACCCATTTTATTTAAACTAGGGTTGTTTTTAATTTGGGCATAGGCCAACATAATAGTCGGTGATTGCCTTCTGAAAATCATGATTGCACTACACATCCTGAGTTTCTCATTCTTAGTCCCCCTTCTGTGGAACAGCTGCTCCCTACAGCCCTTTACACTCTGGAAGGGTTACTACTGTTTACATTGCATCAACATCTATACATCCATACAACATAATAATATCATAATAATAATAACTAATACATAACAATAACTAATAACAATAATAACACAATAATAATAATAATAATAATATGCCTCCATGTTAGACTGCCATTAACCGTACTTGCCTCACCCACTTTCAGAATACCTTTACTTTTATAAGCCTCAATTCAATCAAGATATTGTGTAACGCGTGCTGTTTTCCCCTTTTTTTTTAATGATACGTTAAATATTGTGACCACACTCGTTGTGGATGTCCTGGGGAGGGGTAGTATTGTTAAGTGTGGTTTCTTGCTTACCTTTCAGAATGCTCCGCTGTGCCAGCATGCCAAGCCAAATGTTAACAGGCCACACCCTCTTACTGCAGCAAATGAATGCTACTCAGAGCCAGGATACGATCATCATTCCTATCAGTTAGTCACTCTGGAACAACTCTCATCATAGACCTAGCCCATGATCATTATTTCATTTGAGGTGCCTATCCATAATGATCCATTTCATACAATGACTTACAACACTGACAAATGTAAGACTTTTGAGGCCCAATCTCAGGGAAATGAAGGTGCTCTTTTCCGCGTCTGCTTCATAATGGTTGAGCTTAGGAGGTCTGTACTGCGTAAGGAATCTGCAGAAAGGGAGGCGGCGACTCCTATTACTGAGGATATGTCTGGTATGTCCTCTGTTCTCCATGTTTAGTTTTTGCTGCCTGACAACTCACATTTGCCCGGCTGGCTCGGTGTGTTTTATTGCATGAGGCATCTTCTCTCCCAGGGCCACCCTGACTCAAAACATACCTCACAAACAGGGCTGTTGCGTCACACGCGTACACCCCACTCTTCACAGGCAGACTGAACAGAGACAGGACGGGGCTTGTCAGGATTCAGGAATGCCTCTCAGAATGGTGGATATTCAAGCGCTAACTCCCATTGATGCAGCTAAACAAGAGGAGTGATGTTACTGGAACAAAGGCAGTGTTTGGAAAGGGATTCCTCTGTCTTTCATTCTTACTTTACGGCCCTGTCTTTTTGCTTACTAATGAGATATTTGGCAAGTTTGAAATGGAATCTTACTTGTTTAGCTAAGGTCTGTTTTGTAAAGTTAATGTCACAGGGGAACAGGAGTCTCCTGGCTTGCAGCCATGGCATGACCATAGAGAATTCCGTTCATTCCTGCTAATATCCTCCCCCAACACCAGACGTGTGGGCGTTCTCCCCTCCTCTGCTCCCAGGCGCTAGGCTGCAGGCATGACACAGATTAGGCCTAGCCGTTTGGCTCCCAAGCATTTCCCTCAAAGCCTTCCTCACAGGCATGAGGCCTCCACAGTGGAAAATGGCTCAGTGTGGTATTAACATCCCCATGCACCTGGATGGGTAATGTAGTTCTGTTGCGATTGTGGCCCTGTTGCCAAGTGATGCTGGTGGGATGATGGGACCTTGCTCAAGGTCACCACGTGCCACACACATTTGGATCCGTCACACCCGGTGCCCCAAAGACATTGATTACCAACGTTTTGGTTTGGCCTCTCAGCTGTTCAACTGGCCCTGTGTGTGACGACTCTGTGTAGCAGTGAGGAATAGTTGCTGAACAGGGTTTTGGCATTCTTTTGGAATTTCACAGTGATAGTTTATTAGTCACAGGGAGGCATATCATTTTCACTGTACCCTGAAATTATAACAGAGCAGGTAAAATGAAAAAGTAAAATAAATAAAAGTTAATTAGACAAAGTAAATATTAATATGTACAGTCGTGTGCGCAGGGTACGAGTCAGTTTGGGAATGTCCATAGGAGGAAGGAAGTGAGAAGTAAATTAAATGGTCATTAAAAATAAATACTATATAAATATTTACGCTGTAAATAAATGTACAATGTGGTGTGGACACAGTTTTTCACATATCTGTTGTAATTTCAGGGCCCACTGTGGATATTCTGACTCTCCAGGGGAGAGACCTTTTATAGTCAATACCCTCTCATTTCTGAATTGAAACACAATGGTCACATGGTGGCAGCTTAAAAACTTAGCTATAAACTTAGCTGTGCCCCATGACTTTTACAGATTTGCTGTTGCACCCTTACATATTTCTACCAAATGTATTGAAAATGTAGGCTGTAGTGCTGAACTATTTAACTGAAATGTTGGTTATTAATAAAGCAAATCTAAAGGGAAACGCTTACAAAGTTCTATCAACTCATCGCCTGCAGTACTCGCGCTTCAAAAACTCTCAACCATTGTCACTCGCCCTTCCAGGATGGCTACAAGACCCTCCCCCTGCCCTCCCTTCGGCAAATCGGATCACGACTCTGTTCCCTTCACTTCCTATAGGCAGATACTCGGGTACTTCCTGTTTAAAGTCTACTCAACGCTGGTCTGACCAATCGGAATCCATGCTTCAAGACTGTTTTTATCACACGTGCTGGGATGTGTTCTGTGTTGCCTCCGAGCTGAGTTATTCCGTCCATAAGGCAATCAAACAGGCAAAACGTCAGTACGGAGACAAAGTGGAGTTGCAATTCAACGGCTCAGATACGAGACGTATGTGGCAGAGACTCCAAACAATCACGTGTTATAAAGGGGAAATCAGCTACGTCGCCGACACTGTCTCGCTCCCGGACAAGCTAAACACCTTCTTCGCCCGCTTTGAGAATAACACGGTGCCGCTGACACAGGCCACCCCCGAGGTCTGTGAGCTCTCGCTCTCCGTGGCTGATGTGAGTAAGACATTTTAAAGCTTGTTAACACCCTCAAGGCTGCCGGCATTCAGAACATGCGCAGACCAGCTGGCTGGAGTGTTTATGGACATATTCAATTTCTCCCTATCCCAGTCTGCTGTCCCCATTTTTTGTTTTAAGATGTCCACCATTGTTTCTGTATCCAAGAAGCGAAGGTACCTGAACTAGAAGCCTGTTTCCATACACCACACAGAGAGACCATTTCCCCCTGAGTGAAAACAGTCCAGTGAGAGATATTGTAATGTTCTGTCAGACCTGTGTAGTCTTTGCTGTTGTGCCACTAACTTGTTTAGACAACTGTGGTGTACATTTACCGAGCACTTTCCTCCACAGCTTTTGGAGTTTGTCACCACGGACCTCCTCTTGGCTACAAAGCTGAAAGAGTCGGCGTATCACATTTCACTTGGTGGTTGAGCTGTTTCCACTAGAGGTCGATCGATTAATCGGAATGGCCGATTTAATTAGGGCCGATTTCGAGTTTTCATAACACTTTTTATCGCCGATTTTAAAAAAATAAATAAAATAAATAAAAAAACGAAGAAAAAAATAAAAATAAAATAAAAATGTATAATAAAATTTAAAAAAATAATAATTTCTTTATATATATAGATTTTTTTACACCTTTATTGAACTAGGCAAGTCAGTTAAGAACACGTTCTTATTTTCAGTGACGGCCTAGGAACGATGTGTTAACTGCCTTGTTCAGGGGCAGAATGACAGATTTTGACCTTGTCAGCTCGGGGATTAGTTTTTGCAACCTTCCGTTTACTATTCCAACCACCTGCCTTGCTTACATTGCACTCCACGAGGAGCCTGCGTGGCAGGCTGACTACCTGTTACGCGAGGGCAGCAAGAAGCCAAGGTTAGTTGCTAGCTAGCATTACACTTATAAAAAACAATCAATCTTCACATTCACTAGTTAACTACACATGGTTGATATTACTAGTTTATCTAGTGTGTCCTGCATTGCATATAATCGATGCGGTGCCTGTTAATTTCTCATCGAATCACAGCCTACTTCGCCAAACAGGTGATGATTTAGCACTGTCGTTGCACCTAACCATAAACATCAATGCCTTTCTTTAAAATCAATACACAAGTATATATTTTTAAACCTGAATATTTAGTTAATATTGCCTGTTAACATGAATTTCTTATAATTAGGGAAATTGTGTCACTTCTCTTGCGTTCCGTGCAAGCAGTCAGTGTATATGCAGCAGTTTGGGCCGCCTGGCTCGTTGCGAACGTCCATTTATTCCTAACAAAGGAATAAAGTCCATTTATTCCTAACAAAGACCGTAAATAATTTGACAGAATTGTACATAATTATGACATAACATTGAAGGTTGTACAATGTAACAGCAATATTTAGACTTAGGGATGCCACCCGTTAGATAAAATACAGAACGCTTCCGTATTTCACTGAAAGAATAAACGTTTTGTTTTCGAAATGATAGTTTCCGGATTCGACCATATTAATGACCAAAGGCTCGTATTTCTGTGTGTTATTATGTTATAATTAAGTCTATGATTTGATATTTGATAGAGCAGTCTGACTGAGCGATGGTAGGCAGCAGCAGGCTCGTAAGCATTCATTCAAACAGCACTTTTGTGCGTTCTGCCAGCAGCTCTTCGCAGTGCTTCAAGCATTGAGCTGTTTATGACTTCAAGCCTATCAACTCCCGAGATTAGGCTGGTGTAACCCATGTGAAATGGCTAGCTAGTTAGCGGGGTGCGTGCTAATAGCGTTTCAATCGGTGACGTCACTCGCTCTGAGACTTGGAGTAGTTGTTCCCCTTGCTCTGCAAGGGCCGCGGCATTTGTGGAGCGATGGGTAACGATGCTTCGAGGGTGGCTGTTGTCGATGTGTTCCTGGTTCGAGCCCAGGTAGGGGCGAGGAGAGGGACGGAAGCTATACTGTTACACTGGCAATACTAAAGTGCCTATAAGAACATCCAATAGTCAAAGGTATATGAAATACAAATGGTATAGAGAGAAATAGTCCTATAATTCCTATAATAACCTCAACCTAAAACTTCTTACATGGGAATATTGAAGACTCATGTTAAAAGGAACCACCAGCTTTCATATGTTCTCATGTTCTGAGCAAGAAATTTAAGCATTAGCTTTTTTACATGGCACATATTGCACTTTTACTTTCTTCTCCAACCCTTTGTTTTTGCATTATTTAAACCAAATTGAACATGTTTCATTTTATTTGAGGCTAAATTGATTTTATTTATGTATTATATTAAGTTAAAATAAGTGTTCATTCAGTATTGTTGTAATTGTCATTATCCCCCCCCCCCCCAAAAAAAAATCGGCAGATTAATCTCTATCGGCTTTTTTTGGTCCTCCAATAATCGGTATCGGCGTTGAAAAATCATAATCGGTCGACCTCTAGTTTCCACGTTTGAGGTGAAAATAACACTGAAACACAGCAGTCACTAAATTTGACAACTTTTGGAACATCAAAGAAGTACCTAAACCACCTCAGCACCACAACAAAAATGTGGGTCCCCGATACATTTACACTCCACTGGTCCATTAGAACAATGTTGTCAACCATGGCTGTGACGATACTTGTAACGCAATATTTTTTTTCCATGTCAAAAATTGGAACACAAAGCAGCCCATACTCTTTGGTCCTTTTTAAAAACCTGCTGTGTGTATTTTGTTTCTCAAAATGCATACTACTGTGCTCCAAGCACGCAAATTAGAGCACGGGAGGGTCGGAGTATGAGACCAAATCAAAGTTTGCGAAACGGAGCACAGAGGGCTCTTCTTGAATGCTTTACTCCGTTTGTAAATATGTTGAAGCGTGCAAGCTTCAACGGAAACTATGCAAAAAAAAAAATTGTAAACCATGTAAAAAAATAAATAACAGTTTAACAGGCAAAAACTATCTGGTTAGCTACATTATTATGATTCTCATAGAGCTAGCTGATAGTTGTGAAGTAAAATGGTTGCTTTGTGTATTGTTTTGCCTCTTGCCATTGTCCTGGCTTGAGGACAGTTCAGTGAATAAGTCCCAAGTCCATAGTAAGTCAGTAGGGTTAACTGGATAACTAGCTAGCCACGAAGAATTACTAGTTAGCCACGTTGTTGAAGAATGCACTCGGAGCATGAGTAAATACTCATTGTTCACTATAGCTTGGAAAATAAATAAATGTGCCTCTGAACAATAGTGTTTTGTTCCCAATCCGCTTCTTGTTTTGTTTCCTTGCCACGATACTAATAACGAGTATCATGAGTGGCGCAGCGGTCTAAGGCTCTGCATCTCAGTGCAAGAGATGTCACTACAGTCCCTGGTTCGAATCCCGGCTATATCACATCCGGCCGTGATTAGGTGTCCCATAGGGCGGTGCACAATTGGTCCAGCGTCGTCCGAGTTTGGCCGGGGTAGGCCGTCATTGTAAATAAGAATTTGTTCTTAACTGACTTGACTAGTTAAATTAAAAAAAAAWATATATATACTGGTATTGTCCCAGCCCTATTGTCAACATTAAGTGCTGCAGCCCCAAGTGAGGTCACCCTACAGCCCCCCCATCTCGGATGACAACACACCCAAAGGGCACTGTGTCTGCAGCTGGTGGGACAAGCCAGGGTGACGTGGAACTCTGTGGTCTCATCTGAGGTTTCTCACAAACCCACAGGAAAAGGAAGTGTGAATGCCACTCTTGCGAAAGGGAAGCTGTGGGAACTGTGCTAGCTAGTGAAAGTCTGAGATTAAGAAGTCTATTGTGGGCAGTTTCACTTCTGTGTAGGTTTCACCCTTCCAGCAAAGGGTAACCTTTGCTGGAAGATACTAGGCTACTTTTTAGAATGTTGCTTTATTGCCTTAATTGAAAACACTCTATTACTTAACTTACAACTTTAGAGAAATAAGAGTGAATCAGTCGTGATATAACTACCAGTTTATCCATGTACAGTTGTAATCGGAAGTTTACGTAGACTTAAGTTGGTGTCATTAAAACTCGTTTTTCAACCACTCCACTAATTTCTTGTTAACTATAGTTTTGGCAAGTCGGTTAGGACATCTACTTTGTGCATGACGCAAGTAATTTTTCCAATAATTGTTTACAGACAGATTATTTCACTTATAATTCACTGTATCACAATTCCAGTGGGTCAGAAGTTTACATACACTAAGTTGACTGTGCCTTTAAACAGCTTGGAAAATTCCAGAAAATGATGTCATGGCTTTAGAAGCTTCTGATAGGCTAATTGACATCATTTGAGTCAATTGGAGGTGTATCTGTGGATGTATTTCAAGGCCAACCTTCAAACTCAGTGCCTCTTTGCTTGACATCATGGGAAAATCTAAAGAAATCAGCCAAGACCTCAGAAAAAAAAATGGAGACCACCACAAATCTGGTTCATCCTTGGGAGCAATTTCTAAATGCCTGAAGGTACCACTTTCATCTGTACAAACAACTGTACGCAAGTATAAACACCATGGGACCACGCAGCCGTCATACCGCTCAGGAAGGAGACGCGTTCTGTCTCCTAGAGATGAAAGTACTTTGGTGCGAAAAGTGCAAATCAATCCCAGAACAACAGCAAAAGACCTTGTGAAGATGCTGGAGGAAACAGGTACAAAAGTATCTATATCCACAGTAAAACGAGTCCTATATCGACATAACCTGAAAGGCCGCTCAGCAAGGAAGAAGCCACTGATCCAAAACCGCTATAAAAAAGCCAGACTACGGTTTGCACTGCACATGGGGACAAAGATCTTACTTTTTGGAGAAATGTCCTCTGGTCTGATGAAACAAAAATAGAACTGTTTGGCCATAATGACCATTGTTATTTTAGGAGGAAAAAGGGGGAGGCTTGCAAGCCGAAGAACACCATCCCAACTGTAAAGCACGGGGGTGGCAGCATCATGTTGTGGGGGTGCTTTGCTGCAGGAGGGCCTGGTGAACTTCACAAAATAGATGGCATCATGAGGTAGGAAAATTATGTGGATATATTGAAGCAACATCTCAAGACATCAGTCAGGAAGTTAAAGATTGGTCGCAAATGGGTCTTCCAAATGGACAATGACCCCAAGCATACTTCCAAAGTTGTGGCAAAATGGCTTAAGGACAACAAAGTCAAGGTATTGGAGTGGACTTCACAAAGCCCTGACCTCAATCCCATAGAAAATTTGTGGGCAGAATTTGAAAAAGCGTGTGCGAGCAAGGAGGCCTATAAACCTCCGTTACAACCAGCTCTGTCAGGAGGAATGTGCCAAAATTCACGCAACTTATTGTGGGAAGCTTGTGGAAGGCTACCTGAAACAATTGATCCAAGTTAAACAATTTAAAGGCAATGCTACCAAATACTAATTAAGTGTATGTAAACTTCTGACCCACTGGGAATGTGATGAAAGAAATAAAAGCTGAAATAAATCATTCTCTCTGCTATTATTCTGACATTTCAAATTCTGAAAATAGTGGTGATCCTAATTGACCTAAAACAGGGATTTCTTACTAGGATTAAATGTCAGGAATTGTGAAACTGAGTTTAAATGTATTTGGCTAAGGTGTATTTAAACTTCCGACTTCAACTGTATTTATGACTACCACAGTTTTACAATGTTGCTTTATTGCCCTAATTGAAACACTCACTATTACTTACCTGATAACTTGAGAGAAATTAGTGAATCAGTCATGTGATATGAACATGTTCAGTTTCGTTATCGTTGTGTGCATGTGCGCTTATCCCTGTATCTATGACTACCACAACAATGGCTGAGTAAAGCTGCCATTAACTTGCTGTCCTTGTCTTTTGTTATATAGCAAGAGTATGCGAGTAACACCAATACATATCTGAACACAATCTATCAGGGCCTTATAATTATAATCTTCCAAGCATCATGTGACTATTCATGCAGGCAAATTTGTGGAGACCATGCCCATAGATGGTCCAGGTCATAGGGAACCTTGTCACCTCAGTTTCCTGTTTGTTCAGGGCTGTTCACTTCTGTTCCTCCCTCTGTTCACTCTCATTCATCTGCACTGATCTGTAAATGCAATTTGGTAGATGCCAGCTGGGAATGAGATTTTTTTGTTTTGTTCTATCAGTGCAGACGAAGAAGAGGAAACCACATAAGAAACAATTGGCGTCTTAAAGGCAGCAATGGAGGAAGTGGGTTAATGGAGGTTTAAAGGCCTGCTGGGTAAGAGGCCTGTCCAGGAAGGTCTGTGGCCATTTGTCATCCTTTGCCAAGGTGTCAAGACAGATCAAGGCCTGAAGGACGGTACCAAATTGAACCCATGAACCTACAGTCACCTTCAAGACAACATTTCAGGGGTGGGACAGTGCTGTCGGGGACTTGATGAAATATAAATTCAAAATGTTGCAAAGAAAGAGAACAGACCAGGTTTTCATGGTTTCTCAACGTTCTGAAGCTCACCTTGCAACACAGCAGCTATCCCTCACAGAACCCTGAGGCAAATCCCACTGAGTCTTGGAGGTCCCTGCTGCGTGTGTCCTTCTTCGTCACAGCGGCTTTATCTTCCGTGACACACTACCTGTGTCCTGATCCCTGGGCCTGGATGCTCCCCAGTAGGGTACACCGAGATGCCCGGTGCTACGGTCCCAGTGGCTTAGCCGAGTGCACAGCGAGCAGTAGGCCAAGCATGGAGCCGCTTGTAAATGGCCGGTGTGGTGGGGGCAGGGGGATGTGTGGCAGCTGGTGCTGGATAATAGATTAACCCTGGGAGGAGCCCTGATGGTTTAACCTCCTGCTACCAGCCACCTCCACCCCACCCACCCTCTGCTTAAAAGTCCAATGCAGCCGTTTAAAAAATTTAATAATTTCAATCAAATCATTTCTTTTCAAACAGCTCTTAAACTAAAATGGCATTATAGTATTATTCCAAACTTATAGTGTGGAAACCATATATATGAAATATTTTTTACTGCACTGGGCCTTTAAACACAGATTAGGCCCTGCTCCTGGCATGGCCGTCTCAATTAGACAACCCCACCAATGTTTATGTTAGCCATGTTGTGCCTGCCAGAATCATTGGCTGGTAGGGGAAGGAGATGGTTAACTGGGGTTGAATGATTTTGATGGCATGGCTGGTGAAGTGAGTGTCAATGCATCCAGACAGGCTTGTGTGAGTCATCAGGGTCACTACTCCAATATGACAAGTGCTGTCTTTGAGGGACTGCTCCCTCCTAGATAGAGTTAAAGGAGTTTTCTCATGACCTGATGCTGCTGGAGGAACAGCTGGGGTTTTCAATGGCGTTGGGGAATTTTATATAAGGTATTTTCCAATATATCAATTTAAATGTGTGAATATTTTATGTAGCATATTTGGATCTTTACATTAAAAAAAAAAAATATTCAGGCATTTCCATGTAAAAAGAACCGATGGGCACCAATGTGTAGTTTACAGGAGCATGTCAAATGAAAGCCGAGATTGTATATATATTTTTTTATTAAAGGTTACTCACCAAAGTAACAACTGTGTGGTCAAAAACTTTAACTTAGTTTTAGTCAAATCAAATTTTATTTGTCACATACTCATGGTTAGCAGATGTTAATGCGAGTGTAGCGAAATGCTTGTGCTTCTAGTTCCGACAGTGCAGTAATATCTAACAAGTAATCTAACAATTCCCCAACAACTACCTAATACACACAAATCTAAAGGGGTGAATGAGAATATGTACATGTAAGTATGTGGATGAGCAGTCTGGTTACCTATAACTACAAACATAGTTATGTTTTAGCATTTTTACATATTAACTTCATTACGGATATATTTGAAGCTACCCACAATGCACTATTGCTACCTAGCTAGTTCCAGCTGGCTAAAGTTAGCTATTAGCTATGCTAGCATGTAATTACATTTCAAACCAAGTGTTGGCACTGGTGAGCATCCACGAAGAAGAAACCATCTAAATTAATGCAAAAAACGGCAACTCTTCTCCTGTGCTTTTGGCAGTTGAACAAGTTTTTTTTTGTCGTTTTCTGTCATTTGTAGCTAGTGCAGTAATACCCACAGTACAGTAATACCCACAAGGATGGGCTTACGACTAATTTGTGGCCCAAAAATTAGATGCACGTTTTGAAGTCGGAATGGTTTTTCTGGTTGACGCAAGGAGATTGGTGTATGGGAACTATGCACATGTCTACTGTATGCGGTGCGCATTTCACCTCAGAGTACTTCGATAGCTTAGTATTACCAGTGGAAGTGAGGATTTGGAATGAGACTCTGACTGAAACTAGGTGCTGTGCCAAGCCTGCTTCCTCTATTTCCTACCGACCTACCGGTACATCATGAATGTCAGCAGTGATGGCGATAAACCGGGTGAATTCAATGTGAATTTGCCTCACTATCGCTATTGGATTAGCTAGCTGACTCTCCCTCCTGAAAGGCTGTTCTTGAATCTTCTTTGACTTTGGTAGCTAACTCAGCCATCAGCTAATTCGCTATGTTGACCGTGGTGGTTGGCTGGCTATGGTAGCTAGCAGGCTAAAATAACAAAATTTAGCTGGTTGGCTTGCTGGCTAAGAGAACTGCATATACCAGTAATTGTTTTTGATTATTGGTTAATGGTGTTATGTATTTCTAAAATGTTGGTTTACTTTACCTTTCCTGCAGTCAAATGAATAGTGGCCTCATGGGTGGAATGTTATTAATATTTTTCATACTTTTATAATTAATAAACATTATTTCTATGTCAAATTATTTTTGGGGTGATTTCAGTCTTCTGTGATGGATATAAAGTGTAATATTGGGATGCAAACTCAATGTAATACATTTCAACTTTATATCTGACATGGTACAGGTGTTTTCTTGTTTTGGAGCCCATAACCATGTGTGTGAGGTGTATACTTTAATTTCAAAGTAGATTTAAGACTAACAAGAAACACTCTGTGTGGCCCTGATTTAGCCCACTGCAGTAAAAGGCTGTTAATGTTGATGTAAGCTATGAGTTGATAGCAACTTGCTGACTCGTACAGTGCTAGTAGGGCTAACGTTAGCAGGCTAGTTGGCTAGCAACCTTGCAAGCTGATTTGTAACAATACATTCATAAAGTATTTACTTGTAAGTTGGCTGAAAATGTAATTGAAACCAGTAGTCATCAGTGCAAATGATTTGGTTTAATTTGATGTTGTACTTTTTGAAGTTATTTCTGTTCATGTTTACATTATAGGGAATAGGCTGGCTTGCCGGGTCCTCTCTGTATTACATCACACATTCTTCTGAAGTTTCATGTAATAACTCGATAAATAGAAAAGTGAGGTCACTTTGCAATCCATATGTTACGTGTGGTTATGTTTATGCTTCCTACCTTTTTTAAGGTGTACATTTTTCAACCATTTTCAATCCTAAATATTAGGAATAAGCAAAGGCTTTGATTTCTGTTCAACCAGATGGAAAAGGGGTCTTTGCAAACATCTAAGTCAGAAGTGATGGCACAAAGTGTAATGCAAACAGCAGAGGTTTCTTACTCGAGGCTAAGGGAAAGGAAAATGATAATTTTTGGAAAGTGTAAAAGCCTTAATCTTAGTGCTTTCCACTGCCTGAGATGGAAACCAATCTGCATCTGGTTGTAAACCTGGGAGTGATATGAACATCTGCTCATGCATACTTTGTGAGTTTGTATCAGGCACGTTTTCATGGCGACACCACATCACCTCTTGTTCACAGACCCCCTCCTCTGGCCTCACAGTCTCAGCTATGGAACCCCTTCCCATGTCACTCATTCCCAAGAATTTCTCAGCATGCTCTACAGGACCTCAGATACCCTGCCAATCACTGCGGACATGTCGGGAATTCAGATGGAATCTCCATGCAATTCCCTTACTTACAAATAATCGGTTTCAAAATCGCTTGTCGGTTAGTATTCCATATGCATGCACAGAAGTGCTTAGTCTTGCCGTTTCAGTTGGTTTGTCTTGAGAGCCATGTGCCAGGAAGCAAGGGAAAGCCTATCATGATAGAGCAGCACAGTGTATCAAAATGTAGACCAAGTTGCCCTAGATAATGGAGCCTGCCGAGCAAACTGATAAATAAAAGATGAATAGAATGTTTTTGACTGTTTTACAAGGAAGAAGCAGCCACTGGAGCTGGGTTGCCATTTGCATGGTTTTAGTGTCTGGTGTATTCACTGATATGTTTAGGCTACAAGTCAGAACAGGGAACGGGATCTGAAAGGATTTAAAGCTCTGACTTTTAACTGCAAAGTGGCAAATAAAATGTAAAGTATGAATGCTACTTATAAGTAGTCAGGAACCCATCAGCCATTCTGTTGAATTAGTGTATTCTGCATTAGCAGTGGCATCCATTTAATGTTGGCACAGCTTGCAGAGCAGAGACATAATAGATAGTGAAACAAGTATGGGGGCTGAGGAAATGTACTGCTACATTTCATCTGAATGAATGAAGATTATTATTATTTATTTTTTTACATCTCAGTGCCTGGAACTGAGCTCAGACTGTCCTTCTTGGTCTAATGCATTCCTCTCCCTCCTCCTACCCCTCGAGCCTCCGACAAACTGCCAATGTTAACAACGCTGACCTAACATGGCCCTCAGGAGTGGTCCAAATGCACAACAGGGTCAACAACATTGTCCCAGCCCCAAGCCAAACGATGGTGCCCTTGGTCTCCATGACTGACCCTATGTGGACAGATGAACAGTGTGTGCAGTGTTAACACAGTACCAGCGACCACTGCCTTTCCCCCCTGACGAGTTCAGGACAAAAGAGGCCTTATCGTCCACTCTCTCACACAGATATTCAGTTATTAATGCATTTTTATTCAAATCCCACCATGGTTGAACTAGGGGTGTAATTTGAATGGCAGTTGAAAACCGTGAGCACCATTCTCTGTCCTGTGGTCTCCTGCTCAATGTCTGTCTGTAATAACGTCTGCCCTGAGCCTCTGGGGAAACGGCTGTTTTGTGGAGACATATTTATATCTAGTGATTCAGGGAGAAGTGTTGTTGGATCACATCCACCCAGTCCCAGACTTGATGTGAGCTGAGAGCGGGTGCCACTGGTGGCTGTTTTGTACGTTGAGCAAAACATAGGAAGTCGTTTGCCATTTTGATGAAAGGTTATTCAGTTTAATTCTGATAAGTATTTACATAAAGAGCCATTCATTCAAACTGAGGCAAGTGTTAAGACTGTAAAATAGTGCCATGTACAAGGGTTGAAGATATCGTAAAGACTTAACTGAASATTATCCACTAACTAGAGACTTTAGGTATAACAAAGTCCTAGAAATATCTCAATGATGGACGATTCTATTTCGGGTACAGCAGTCTGTCCTCAAAATGACAACTGACCCAGCTTATTGTGTGAAAGTATTCCGTCTGAGAACCCATGCTTTGGTAATGATGATGAATGGGGCTGGACAGTCTGGCTCATACTGCGGGGGAGCAGGGGAGAGACTTGAGATTATTGAGTTCACTTTGGGTAGTGCTGCACATCCGTCAGGGTCGGACTCTGAATAGGGCTGCCAGTCCCCAATCTATGCCCTGTGGACTCTATCCTCACGTCTGTGCTCCGTCACCGGTAGCCTATGTCATTACTCCGGTGTCATACAGCACTGGCTGACTTTTGTCAGTATTCCCTCTATCTAGGCCAGTGGTTTCCAAACTTTTTATAGTATCGTACCCCTTCAAACATTCAACCTCCAGCTGCGTACCCCCTCTAGCACCAGGGTCAGCGCACTCTCAAATGTTGTTTTTTTGCCATCATTGTAAGCCTGCCACACACACACACTATACGATAAGTTTATTAAACATAAGAATGAGTGTGAGTTTTGTCACAACCCGGCTCATGGGGAAGTGACAAAGAGCTCTTATAGGACCAGGGCACAAATAATAATACAAATCTAAAATGTAGCTCTTTATTTAGCCATCTTACATAAAAAAAACTTTGTTCATCGAAATTTGTGAATAACTCACCACAGGTTAATGAGAAGGGTGTGCTTGAAAGGATGCACATAACTCTGCAATGTTGGGTTGTATTGGAGAGAGTTTCAGTCTTAAATCATTTTCCACACACAGTCTGTGCCTGTATTTAGTTGTCATGCTAGTGAGGGCCGAGAATCCACTCTCACATAGGTACATGGTTGCAAAGGGCATCAGTGTCTTAACAGCACGATTTTCCAAGGCAGGATACTCTGAGCGCAGCCCAATCCAGAAATCTGCCAGTGGCTTCTGATTTTAAATTCAATTTTCACAGAAACGCTTGTTGCAATTTCGATGAGGCTCTTGTTCAGATATCGGTTAGTGGACTAGAGGCAGGGCATGAAAGGGATAACGAATCCAGTTGTTTGTGTCGTTCGTTTCGGGAAAGTACCTGCGTAATTGCGCACCCAGCTCACTCAGGTGCTTCGCTATATCACATTGGACATTGTTCGGAAGCTTGAGTTCATTTGCACACAAAAAATCATGCAATGATGGAAAGACCTGTGTGTTGTCCTTGTTATTGCAGACAGAGAAGAGCTCCAACCTTTTAATCATATTGCCTCAATTTTGTCCCGCACATTGAATATAGTTGCGGAGAGTCCCTGTAATCCTAGATTCAGATCATTCAGGCAAGAAAAAACATCACCCAGATAGGCCAGTCGTGTGAGAAACTCATCATCATCCAAGCGGTCAGACAGGTGAAATTTATGGTCAGTAAAGAACTTTTAAGCTCATCTCTCAATTGAAAAAAATGTGTCAATACTTTGCCCCTTGATAACCAGCGCATGTTGTAAAAGTGTTTACATGGTCGCTGCCCATATCATTTCGTAGTGCAGAAAATACAGGAGAGTTCAGGAGCCTTGCTTTTAACAAAGTTAACCATTTTCACTGTAGTGTCCGTCTTTCAAGCTGTCAGGCATTCCTTTGGCAGCAAGAGCCTCTCGGTAGATGCTGCAGTGACACCCAAGTGGCATCGGGAGCAACTGCTTGCACGCACGTTACCACTCCACTATGTCTCCCTGTCATGGCTTTTGCGCCATCAGTACAGATACCAACACATCTTGACCACAAGTCCATTTGATGTCACAAAGCTGTCCAGTACTTAAAAAAAATATCCTCTTCTGTTGTCCTGGTTTCCAGTGGTTTGCACAAGAGGATGTCTTCCTTAACCTTTCTAGGGTAGGTGGGACGGTAGCGTCCCACCTGGCCAACATCCAGTGAAATTGCAGAGCGCGAAATTCATAAATACTAAATTCAAGTATTTAACATTCTTGAAAATATGTGCTGTACATCAAAATAAAGCTTAACATCTTGTTAATCCAGCCGCCGTGTCAGCTTTCAAAAAGGCTTTACGGCGAAAGCAAACCATGTGATTATCTGAGGACAGCGCCCCGCATACAAACACATGAAAATCTTATTTCAACCAGGCAGGTGTGACACAAGTCAGAAATAGCGATATAAAAAATGCCTTACCTTTGATGATCATCTTCTGTTGGCACTCCAAAAGGTCCCAGTTACATCACAAATGGTCCTTTTGTTCGATAACGTCCTTCTTTATATCCATAAAAACTCAGTTTAGCTGGCGTGCTTCAGTCAATAATCCACCCATTTTCCCTCCATCAAAATGCATACAAAATGAATCCCAAGCGTTACTAATAAACTTTTCCAAACAAGTCAAACAGCGTTTATAATCAAACCTTAACTATCCTAATATGCAAATAAACTATAAATAAATTTTATATATTTAAGACGGAGAATCGTTATTGTCTTTACCGGAGAAAAATACCAAAGAACGCGCTTTCTTCCACGCGCTTGGAAACACTACAGCCAAAATGGGAGCCACCTAGAAAAACTACAATTTCTGTGTCATTTTTCCAAAAAGCAGCCTGAAACTTTATCTCAAGACTGTTGACATCTAGTGGAAGCCCTAGGAACTGCAATCTGGGAGGACTTGGCCTTATAATTAAAGTAATTGCCATTGAAAAAAGTAGTAAGTTGAAATCTTTTTTGGGGGTTGGTTTGTCCTCGGGCTTTCGCCTGCCATGTCAGTTCTGTTATACTCACAGACATTATTTTAACAGGTTTAGAAACTTTAGAGTGTTCTATCCAAATCTACCAATTATATGCATATCCTAGCTTCTGGGCCTGAGTAACAGGCAGTTTACTTTGGACATGCTTTTCATCCGGATGTCAAAATACTGCCCCCTACCCCAGAGGTTAATTGACCCCCCCTAAACATAACGGACATATACCAGGAGCTGTGCCAGGCCCGACACGTCTGTTGACTCATCCAGCTGTAACGCATAGAATTCACTGGCTTGTATGCGAAGCAGTAATTGTTTCAAAACATCTTCTGCCGTGTCACTGATGCGTCGTGAAACAGTGTTGTTTAATGGAGGCATTGTCTGTATAGTTTTTTGGGCCTTTTTCCCCAGCATTGTCCCTGCCATATCCGTGGCAGCAGGAAGAATTAAGTCCTCCATAGTAGTCCATAGTCCTAGCCACTCGGTAGCTCACCATATAAGTTGCTTCTAGCCCCTTCTTATTAATGGTATCTGTTGCTTTTATGTCTTAATTCTCGCTCAAACTCCCGTGGCTTATTTTTCAAATTGGCATGTTTTATTTCTAAATGTCTGCTCAAGAGTGAAGGTTTCATTGAGTTGTGTGTGAGTACTTTTGCATGTATAACACACTGTGGCTGAGGAAAGGCACTACTCCCAATATAAGTGAACCCCAAATCAATATAGTTCTCATATTATTTGCTCCTCTTTCGTGGTCCAACATCCCTGTCTGTTGTTCGGTGCTTACCTGGGTAAGGGGCAGTAGCTCTTCGGCTGCATCAGATTCACAACTGTCAGTGTCCATGCTAGCTGGGCTAACAACAAATGTAGAATTACTGATGCTAGCATTGGATGTGCTGGTGGAAGCAGAACAACTTGTGTCGTTGACAGGTGCAGGTGTAGTACTGCTGGTAGTAGCAGTACTACCAGTAGAGCTTGTATGTGTCTCTATGGACGCGGGCCTTACTTTTTTTAACCATTTATGAATTTTCGTGCAAACGGAATGAGCAGCAGCTACGTTTGGCTACATACGGACCGTTAGTGGAATTCCCGCGAGAGAGTAACGGTTAATGTGATTAGATGTTAATTATTTGACTAGGCTACCTGTTTTTGACATTGTGTTGTTATTTCGCTGTACACTTTATGGTTTAATTGTATTTTTGGCAGTGAAACAAGGCTACTCATGCGAGGACAAAAAACTCACCCAAATGTATAGCTTCGTGGAAAATATAAATGGACTGTTTGAAAATGTGAAGAAAAACAAAATATATTAAAAAATATATATTTTACTTTTTTATTTGGCATTGCCCCAGTTTGGGAATACCTGGTCTAGACTATATTATTGTGAGACATGTGCGATTTATTACCTCCGCCCACTCTGTCCTATTAAGAAAACATATACAATTTAGGCTAATGGTTCATATAGCAAAAAAATACATGTCAGGGGGAATTAAGGAAAAACAACATGCTTTCACTTGAAATTATGGCTGGGGAGGTATACCGTATTTTATAATATACTGGTATTGATGTACGGATCAGTTTTGGTTTTACTTTACCTTGTGTAATGGTATTTCAATGTTTGTTATGTTAAGCCATTCCGCCTTGTGTAATTGTTAGTTTTTATAGTTTACTCTGTTTGGTACTTGAGTCGTCTCTCTCCTTCCACACACACCAAGCCCTGCACCGTCACTGAAGGATACCACAAGTCACAACTAGAGGTCGACCGATTAATCGGAATGGCCGATTTTCAATATGATTTTTTGGACACCGAGTTGGGCGTTTTTAAAATTTTTCCTTATATATCTTTATTTAACTTGGCAAGTCAGTTGCGAACACATTCTTACTTTCAATGACGGCCTAGGAACGGTGGGTTAACTGCCTTGTTCAGGGGTAGAATGACAGATTTTTAACTTGTAAGCTTTCAATTCAATCTTGCAACCTTACAGTTAACTAGTCCAACGCTCTAACCACCTGATTACATTGCACTCCACGAGGAGACTGCGTGTTACGCGAATGCAGTAAGAAGCCAAGGTAAGTTGCTAGCTAGCATTAAACTTATCTTATAAAAAACAATCAATCAATCATAATCACTAGTTAACTACACATGGTTGATGATATTACTAGTTTATCTAGCGTGTCCTGCGTTGCATATAATCGATGCGGTGACTATTCGCGAAAAAGGACTGTCGTTGCTCCAATGTGTACCTAACCATAAACATCAATGCCTTTCTTAAAATCAATACACAAGTATATATTTTAAACCTGCATATTTAGTTAATATTGCCTGCTAACATGACTCGTTGGGAACTGTGAAGACAACTTCGCCAAACGGGGGATGATTTAACAAAAGCGCATTTGCGAAAAAAGTACAATCGCTGCACGACTGTACCTAACCATAAACATCAATGCCTTTCTTAAAATCAATACACAGAAGTATATATTTTTAAACCTGCATATTTAGCTAAAAGAAATCCAGGTTAGCAGGCAATATTAACCAGGTGAAATTGTGTCACTTCTCTTGCGTTCATTGCACGCAGAGTCAGTGTATATGCAACAGTTTGGGCTGCCTAATTTGCCAGAATTTTATGTAATTATGACATAACATTGAAGGTTGTGCAATGTAACAGGAATATTTCGATTTAGGGATGCCACCCGTTAGATAAAATACGTAACGGTTCCGTATTTCACTGAAAGAATAAACGTCTTGTTTTCGAGATGATAGTTTCCGGCTCGTATACCAAAGGCTCGTATTTCTGTGTGTTATTATGTTATAATTAAGTCTATGATTTGATAGAGCAGTCTGACTGAGCGGTGGTAGGCACCAGCAGGCTCGTAAGCATTCATTCAAACAGCACTTTAGTGCGTTTTGCCAGCAGCTCTTCGCCATGATTCAAGCATTGAGCTGTTTATGACTTCAAGCCTATCAACTCCCTAGATTAGGCTGGTGTAACCGATGAGAAATGGCTAGCTAGTTAGCGGGGTGCGCGCTAATAGCGTTTCAAACGTCACTCGCTCTGAGACTTGGAGTAGTTGTTCCACTTGCTCTGCATGGGTAACGCTGCTTCGAGGGTGGCTGTTGTCGATGTGTTCCTGGTTCGAGCCCAGGTAGCGGTGAGGAGAGGAATGGAAGCTATACTGTTATACTAGCAATACTAAAGTGCCTATAAGAACATCCAATAGTCAAATGTATATGAAATACAAATGGTATAGAGATAAATAGTCCTATAATTCCTATAACAACTACAACCTAAAACTTCTTACCTGGGAATATTGAAGACTCATGTTGAAAGGAACCATCAGCTTTCATATGTTCTCATGTTCTGAGCAAGGAACTTAAACGTTAGCTTTTTTTACATTGCACATATTGCACTTTTACTTCTCCAACACTTTGTTTTTGCATTATTTAAACAAAATTGAACATGTTTCATTATTTATTTGAGGCTACATTTATTTTTATTGATGTATTATATTAAGTTAAAAATAAGTGTTCATTCAGTATTGTTGTAATTGGCTTTTTTTGGTCCTCCAATAATCGGTATCGGCGTTGAAAAAGCATAATCGGTCGACCTCTAGTCACAACCGCTTTTTGCTGTTCACTCACATAGTGTTGCCAATTTAGCAACTTTGGTAAAAGAGGCTAGCGACAAATMAATCTACATTTCAGGCTGCCTTTGGGGAGTTTTGTCAGAGTTTGGATGGTTTTGATAGCTTTTAGAGACTTTTCCGACTCTTCTGCCGCAAACGAGAGTGGGAGAAGCTGTCTGCTACAGAAGTCATAGCAACGGTGCACACACAGGCTGAAAAGCACAAGGAGAGAGGGCGAAAAGTCTTTGTTTGGGGGACCGCAGCTGTGTCCTCACAACAACTGCAGAACGTTATCTAGCGACAAATCAAGGAGCCGAAAGCGATTCCCACTGAAATATTGTTGGCGAGCTTTCTATAATTACACTATTAGTTTGTGCATCTTGGCTGCAAACAGTTCTTCTGTCTTAGCAAGTTGTGGCTAAAATAAATCTTATTAGCTGCTAATGCTACTTGCTAGTTAGCTGGCTAGCTAGGTAAATGTACTTAGTCACTGCAAACATGGCTCGCTAATACAGCATGAAACCAGTGCTGATGTATGCCTAGATCAGCATGTTTGCGCAATGGTCAATTCTAAATCTGAGAAATAGGCGAGGCATAAGTATTTTTGCTACATCAAGTAAGATAAAATGTTCATGTAACATCTAATTAGGGTCCACTTGGAAACACTGACCAACACTTTTGTTCCTACCCTGTCACAATAACCCCTCCCTGGCTTTTTTCATTCGTTGTCATGCCTAGCAACACTSTATTCAAAGTGCCCACTGTATTCAACATTTTGGTTGAAGTMTGATTGAACAGTATAAAACAATCAGAATGGAGAAAGACCCATTTAAAAAAAAAAACATTAGAATGTGTGTGTTGCCACCCCTAGGGTCACGCACTACTCATAAAGCATATTTAGAACTATTAATATTAAAAAACCTAAAATACCGTCAAGTGGAAAATATTGTGCTATGATATTTTTTGCCATATCGCCCAGCCCTACTTGAAATTCAAGCTTCCTTTTTTAACATATTGCACTGCATGTCCACAAATCGTCATTGCGTTGACATGAATGGCATTCATTTATAGGGCTAACGGTCATCTATTTAATTAAAAGACAATGGTTCTTCTTTCTATTAGTGTGAGCAGCTGATGCCTCTTACTGCCCCCTGCCCCTTCTCCAAGTGGCACTCCGTGCTGTGCCAAGCGGATACCCTCTGGATCTGTAAGGGAGCTTAAAGCAGCTGTCAAAACTGCAGGCGTCCTACTGCATCCCGTTTGGCAGATGTGAGCCAGAAGAACGAGGATCACCAACTGAATTCTGAGCATAATGTGGCCAAAGGAACTGCCAACTACTCAAATAGTTCAGACACAGACACTGGCTGATAGAAGTGGCGAAGTAGATATATGTGCTGAAGACCTCTGCCAAAGCSGCGCTCGGTCTGTAAGCCTAATTAGAGTTTGAGCTATGAATGAAAAAGTCACGAGCAGCGCTTTACAATTCCATTCACGCCGTTGTGATGTTTGCGAGGAGAAAAAAACTGCAAGTACTTTTATTGATAAACACCACTCATTTCAGTCGCAGAAATGAGGTGCTACATTTGCAGTGGAACACGAGTCATATAAAAAGTACATATGATCAAATGTCCAGATAAAGCTTCTGCACCTTTCCCCCCCCCCCCCCCCCCCCCCCCCCCCCACTTTCGGGGCACGTAATCATTCAGAGGGATTTTATTGTAATTGAGAAGACTGGGCGTTTGTGAAATCATAGAAATGGCACGTTATTTAGGCTGAGAGGATTATCAGATTACACGTATGAAACACCCCCCTGCGACACAGAATATGAAAGACGGGTCTTTGTCTGTAAGGGGCTTTGTTGGAGTAACAAGGTTGGCTCTTCAGTCGACATGGGATGCCCGGTGCTTGTACAAAGACACTAGTGTGTGTCAATCATTTTGGTTGTCTTTCCTTATTCTACCAAGGCCACTATGTAGGCCTATCACTGTCGTTCTCTTGGTATGCATATATGCAGGGCATCCAATGGGATTTAGAATCGGCTCTCATTTCGGGAATGCTGGTTTACGTAATCTTTCAGACCATCAATGCCATATCCTCCCAGAGRACTGAGCCTACACAAGCTAGTGAACCCAGAGTCATATGGTCAGACTGCATGGCTGGGCTAGTCCTCAATGGTCCTCCCCCACCCATTGTTATGCCATTTTTTTTTTTATTGAACGTGTTTCCCCTATCATTGTATGATAGTCTCCCTTAATGAATTCTGCATCACTTGGTTTTCTTGAATGTTGTTTAAGTGTTTTTTGTGAGTAATTCTTGCCTTTCGGTAATAGAACAAGACCCATAGACTTTGTCAAGGTGTTTGTTGTGTGACCAGCTTTAGATTGTGGGTGATGGGTGGGTGGTCGCTTGGCCCAGAGCTACTTTGCTCTGTCAAGGGGACAATGCCTACACACATTTGTTTAAGGAAATCCTCAACACCTCACCCAATGTGTCTTGCGTGCTGTGAGGCTTCAGTTGAACAGTACATTTTGTAAAAAAACAAACACAATTTTCCCCCTTCGTTTTAGACATCTGATCTGGAGCAATTAGGGTTAAGTGCCTTGCTCGAGGGCACATCGACAGAGGGATTCGAACCAGCAACATTTTGGTTACTGGCCTAACTTCTTAACCACTAGGCTACCTGCCGGATCAATCACATCAGGGATTATGTATATTTTTTTGACGAACATGGATCATTTTGCGGTAGCCATTACAACACATGGGCGTATCGCGACCCTTTCGTGAGCCCCATCGCAGAGTCATAAACCCGTCAGTCTGTGTGTAGGCGCTTGAAGGATCTGCCCAGTGAGAGCAGCTGATGCCCAACCCACACCGTTGCCCCCCCCCCCCTCCACCCATGGAGGGGGAACACACGTCACGCTCTTGTGTGTTTTAGAGTTTATCACCTTGGGAGTGATAAACACCCTCTTCACAGGCTCAGGGAGACAGTCTGCATGTCCTCATATGGCGAGGAGTGCTGCTGCTCGGCAACTCGCAGGCCATGCTAGCCCCCCCTGCAGAGCCTTGTAAAACAGGGAGGGGGGGTAGAGGGATGGAGTATAGTGCTCAGACTATGGCTCTGCTGTGAGGTCTATTGACCAGCCATACTACTGCCTTACGACCAACATGCTGTTTGGTTCCTCTCTCTTGACCAGTGCACGTTGGAGACAGGTTTATTTTGTAAATAAACATACACAAATATACTTGGCTGCCCTTGCCCAAATAGTTTATGATGAAGTTCAGGCATATAAACACAATGAAGTGGCAGCACTTAAAAGCCTAAGTTAAATTTTTCCCGGCCGTTACTAACATTGCTGCAGACCCTCCTTGATCACACTGTACGAAACACATCAGTATAACATACACATGTATTCCTGGAAGTTGACACCTTCATTTCATTGGATAGTGTTGACTAATGGCAGTAAGAAACATCATGGTCTTTTGATATGATTGTGTAACAATACGCGTGGATAAGCCACACAGGTTCATCTATATTTTGAGAACCCTTTTGAGGGACACAGATCTACTGCTCGTGCTTCATACACACGGTAGCAAGTCTCGTAACGTAACCTTTAGGCTAAAACCTAACATATGAAAAACTAGGGACATTATATCATGGTGTAATGTGAGACATTGTTTGGACGTAGGCCTAAAGTTTCTTGATTCCTGTTTTGTTTCTTGCAGTGAAGCCGTTCACCACCACCGTGAAGGAGATGCGTCTGCACAGGGACGACTTCGAGATGCTCAAGGTGATCGGCAGGGGAGCATTTGGCGAGGTAAGACTGCCTGAACCCTCCGTTCACTCTTCAATTCAGTATAGAGCTTTCTTGGCATTAAATACATGGGTTAATCTCCCACTATACTGAGTGGAAAACCTGAGAGCCTGAGAAGAGGTATTTCCCGAAGTTTGTGAAATGTTTTCAGACGTCAAGAGTGGTTATGTGTTGAGAGAAGTCCCAGGGCCATTTTGTAGATATTACATTAGGCCTGGGAGTTGCCAGAGACCTCACGATACGATATCATGATAATTCATTCTCACAATTCTATATGTATTGTGGTTCGATGTCCCAAACGTATGTCTCCTGCACAGGAACAAGATCGAACCATGAGAAAACAAATTTTGTTCAGTCGTGGAAATGAAAGTGCTGATAACAACGTTAGCACAAAAATAATATTGCCAAAAATAATATCCTGAGATGTAACAGTATTCAGTAGTCCTGACTCTTTTGTTGCACTGGCATTGTAAATAATGTGCCTCCCGAGTGGCGCAGCGGTATAAGGCACTGCATCTCAGTGCAAGGTGTCACTACAGTCCCTGGTTTGAATCCAGGCTGTATCACATCCGGCCGTGATTGGGAGTTCCATAGGGCGGCGTACAATTGGCCCATCGTCGTCCAGGTTTGGCAGGGGTAAGCCGTAAATGTAAAAAATAGTTTAATCTTAATTAACTGACTTGCCTGGTTAAATAAATACAAATAAAATGCGTACAGTAGAAGTATCTTTACGGCTCTGCATCAAAGTTRAATTCAACTATAATTCAGCTGTTCGAAGTCGGCATGTTGAAGAGAGATGTGACGCTCAGCTACCCTCAAACCGTCTTCTCTCCTTCCCGAAAAGAGTAATTTATCTCTATGCTTCATCCTCCCTGTCTTCTAATGCTTTCTCCAAGTTCCTGAAGGGTGTTGGTCTGGCAAAGATGTGCCATTTTGGGCCTGGACAAATCAGGGCGTTTTATTTTTTTTACGTGTGGTATGTGCATGTTACCATATTGCTAACAAGTTCTGTCCTGACGACAATGTCAGTGGCTCTGACTGTCTCCTCCTCTTTGACTCCTTAATAAAGGTGCAATCTGCTTTGTCCCCTGACTGTGCTTCACAAACGTGCACAAATGRGCACACACACTTTGGTCTGTTCAATGTACAGCTCTGCCTGCAGTCCTTATGGGTCAATATTGAAATTGACCCATACATTTTTTTRTCTCCAGAAATTACGGTGTCCTTTAAAAGACTGAAATCTTTCTTCAAGTAATTTCTGTTGTAAAGATGGCCTTGKCATTCTGTTCCTTTTTAAAGTTAATTAAATCGGATCTTTATGCGGATCCAACTGCCAGCCCCTCTGTATGGGACTATTCCTAGAAAAGAAAACATATGTTTTTGTGTCCGTCGTTTTAACGCAATGTTTCCCGTTTTAATTCCAGATGTCAACACAAGGTGAACAGAGAGACGATCAAATGTCTGATGATCGTAAGGTTAAAAAACATACGCGTTGTTTCAATCTGGATTAGGGAAATGGCTGTCCTTGTCAGATATACTGTCAAATAATGACTGGAAGAGCAAAGACCAGGTCTGTAGTGATCTGAAACGTTCAGAACATTGCACATATGTAATGACATGATGCCCAATTCTACATGACAGGGAATCGTATCTGTTCAACAGAATGAATGTATTTTTGAAACTTTGTAACGTTGCATCCTTCTGAACATTCCCCATTTATCGTTTTGATGATAGGTGTCATCAGCCATTACATCGTTGTGATTTAACACCACATTGTGTGAAGTTGGTTCACCTCCACAAACGTTCTCGGGGAACATTCCCGTAACGTTTCCCCATCAGTGAAGTGATTGTGGTCTAATGAGGTGAGGGCCTCTCCACGTAAATGAAGCAGAACTGATCAATGAGGCACAAAGTTAATAAATGGTCAGACCGTTAGCTGCTCTGTCCCTCAGATGGAGACTGAGAGACCGAGAGTCTGAGCCAGCAGTGTCTGTGTGTATCCCTGTCTGTGTGTATCCCTGTCTGTGTGTATCCCTGTCTGTGGTGTATCCCTGTCTGTGGTGTATCCCTGTC
The DNA here is from genome assembly GCF_002910315.2 of Salvelinus sp. IW2-2015. Taxonomy (NCBI): domain Eukaryota; kingdom Metazoa; phylum Chordata; class Actinopteri; order Salmoniformes; family Salmonidae; genus Salvelinus; species Salvelinus sp. IW2-2015. The sequence goes on along the minus strand of NC_036868.1, from coordinate 629,003 downwards.
TGTGGTGTATCCCTGTCTGTGGTGTATCCCTGTCTGTGGTGTATCCCT
>NC_036868.1:605972-628950 GCF_002910315.2 Salvelinus sp. IW2-2015 | reverse complement strand
GTGTATCCCTGTCTGTGGTGTATCCCTGTCTGTGGTGTATCCCTGTCTGTGGTGTATCCCTGTCTGTGGTGTATCCCTGTCTGTGGTGTATCCCTGTCTGTGTGTATCCCTAGACCTCCTTGGTTTTGGACTACTACTTGGTGTTGCTCACCAGACACACAGACACCGAGAATGTGCCATTTCCTGCAAACTGGGCAGGGCCACTTGTTCTGCCTCTTGGGTTCAGTTCAGTGCTTTAGCTGGTAGCTAGGATGTGGTTTGTTTGGTTTAAGGGTGGTGACTCTGCAAAAAAAATCTAACTTTAATATCATACTGTGTGAAACCAATGCTCCGTGTCGGTTTTTGCTAAATTCACACAAATCAAAAATAATCATTGTTATTGTCGATTTCAACAAATTAGGCCTAGTTCTAATAGCTTGGTCACTCGCACGCACACATACTTGCTACTTTGAGTTTTCTCATTGTGTGTTTTTGTGTGTGAACAAGACTGCGACTCTCCAGCTACGTCCTGTTAGCCATTGTTGCTGTCGACTCAGCCCTCCCTTGCTCCCTCTGCAGTTTCCTGTGGGCTCTTAAGTTACAGGATGCCTTTCCAGATAAGTGTTGGGCCTGCATTTCCTGTTTATGATGGGTGGTGTCTCTCTCCTCTCCCCCACTCTCTCCTCGCTCAACAACGTCCTTTTCGGGGAGAAAGGGAGGTTGAGGGACTGATGGAGAACCCTCCCTCTGAGTACAGACTGTTCCAGACAACTACTCCGTGGACCTTGGCTCGCTGTCAAAAAGCTCACCCCCCAGAAACTCACCCTCGCTGGACTTAGAAAGCAAGGGAGAGCAATAACAAGAGCGATTACAAATGAGAGAGAGCACGATGATTGGAGAGAAAATAAAGGATGAGATGAAAGATGATAGACCGAGAGGTGAGATAGATGGTACAGGGGGAGAAGGTGAAGTGAGATGGACGGTAGAGGGGGAGAAGGTGAAGTGGGATGGACGGTGGAGGGGGAGAAGGTGACATGAGATGGACGGTAGAGGTGAGATGGACGTTGGAGGGGGAGATGGTGAAGTGAGATGGACGGTGGAGGGGGAGATGGTGAAGTGAGATGGAGGTTGGAGGGGGAGATGGTGAAGTGAGATGGACGGTAGAGGGGGAGATGGACGGTGGAGGGGGAGATGGACGGTGGAGGGGGAGAAGGTGAGATGGAGGGGAGAAGGTGAGATGGACGGTAGAGGTGAGATGGACGGTAGAGGTGAGATGGACGGTAGAGGGGAGAAGGTGAAGTGCGATGGACGGTAGAGGGGAAGTGGGGAGATGGATTTCGGAGAAGCACGCAAGGCTCAATCATTGAATGTGTCTGAAAACTAGCTGTTACTGTTACATTTCACCATGTTACCATCTTGGCTCAAATTTGTGATTTTTTTTGTTCATTTTTGAGTTTATCAACGCATAACAGTTAGTAGTGGCGCCAACCACTGTCTTACATCAGATGGTGTCACTCCTACGCGAAGCTCATCCATTTTTATATCACTGCACTCTCATAAAACTCTCCATGAAATAGGCAGAATAACTAGCAGAATTATGAACAACTTTAACTGATTTAATAGTTTGCAATTGAGAGAAAATACAAAGCCAAGTGGTGGTTATTACATGCACATTGTGTGCAAGGACGTCGGTCGGCAACGCAGTGATTTAATGAGCAGCATTGCTAACGTTAGTTAGCTAACTCTACCTTTTTAACAGATATTAAAAGCTTTCCAAGCCTGTTTGAAGCAGGTTTTCCGTCAGGTAAATTTGCCGCAGGACACATGACTGGGAAGATTTTAATCTATCTGACAAGTCCTTCTTATGCATTGGGTGTATAACCCATGAGGTTACACAGCCAGCGCCATCAATAAACTAGGTATATTGACCACCTCACGGTTCAGCTGTCGGAGGTTTGAGCACTAAATTAATCAGAGCATTGCATGCATAGGCCTATAAGCTTAGGCGTCCACTGTATTGTAGTAATATTTTGCCACGACACCGACATTAATTTCTTTATACTTGTTAGATAGGCTACTGCGTCTGCTATACAGATATAGGCGTACATAAGGAGGTTAATTTTAAATTCAAATATGTTTTATGAAGATAAGCATTATATTGTTAGATATCATAGCCTAAAACATTTTCTGAGTCAGTTGGATTGCCAYTGCATAGGCCTGCAGTGTAATGGGTTTAATAGCGACACCAAAACCTTCACAAAAGTTTAAAAACTTTATTAGTGTAATATATAAAGTAAGTTTAGCCATTGTTTGTAGGGAAGGTACGAGCAAGATATTATATTGCGGCAAACAACATTACAGTTGTAACAGAATGAAACAAAACACTGCGAACTGGTTTAAACCTTGACAAATGTTTTGAACGGTCTATATCGCTCCGTATCTTAGTCATATATCAGACATCTTTGTAAAATAGTTGTTATTGAGCTCATAACTGATAGTTGAGAAATTAAAATTATTTTCCCAGATTTTAAAATGTTTATACAATCAGAACACTTTCCTTTCTCCCAGAGCTTTTTTCCCTCAGGGAAAATAGTGGCTCGCTGGACACAACAGCAGGCCCCAGCGAAACAGGGGCAGGTATGCAGACCCTTTTAATACAGGAATCATGAGGATAATGTACTTTACTGTTTGACCAAATCATGGTGTTAGCCTCCTAAAAAAAGAGTACGTTTTTATTGAGGTGAATGAATGTGCAGCCCACACCAATGCAACTGTACAGCCAAGTCGAAAAGGTCGCAAAATGCAACTAAATGACCTCAGTCTGGCCTTTATGTGGAGCCCTGCCTTATAGGATTTTCACTATAGACATACTCTCCAACTTTCGTTTTACTTCAATGAAAAAGGCCTCCCATCTTCGCAATCAACAGTAGCCTAGGCCAAGGATCCTCTCTCGCTTTCTCACTCTCCTCAGCAGCAGGGCAGCCCCGGATAATTTGTCCAGCTACAATTTTATTTCTTGGCTTTTCATTATTTTATCGGCAAAAAGCAAGCAATTACCAGCTAACGGAAACCTTGCCCTGAAGTTGTCGATATGCAGCCCTAAAGTTAGGAGGAATTGTAATCGGAAATCTCTCCGTATATTGGCATGTTTCTCCGCTATCGCGTAACTTTGTATCATTGTCAGCTGAATACAGCGGCTGACTCAGGAGGCTACCGCAGTGACTCGCAGAGAAACAGCTGCTTCATGAAAACTCATAATAATGTTAGCAATAGCACTACTACAGTAGCTTACTAGCTAGCTTTAGTTTGGAAGCATTCACTATTGCGTGTGTGCAGCACTAGCTAAGTAGGTAGCTGGTTAGTCAGCATCGTTTCAGTTACTGGCTCAGCTAGCAAGCTGAATGTTGGATAAATTTATGCTAGCTTTCGTGCCTAACTTTAGAAATAATGCTCCATGAAACACACAAATCCTTAGCTAGATGTAAAATGGTGGTACTAAGACTTCCTCAACAGAAAAACGTCAACATGATTAGTTCTAGTTTAGATTAATTCAGATTTATTTTGAGGCAGAAATGGGGTTGAGTGGACGATGTCAATAACGTAATATTTTTGAATGTTCGACAGCACGTTGTAGCCAAACTACTTTTGATCTATCGCATTACCCTTTGTGAGATACGAGACTGACACGATATGAGACTAGGGCTGGGCGATATGGCCAAAATATTATATCACGGTATATATATAAAAAAAAAAAAGGCCGGTATGACGGTATTTTTAGTTTTTGAATACTAAAAGTTTTACATTTGCTTCATAAGTAGGGAGGGATCCTAGGGGTGGCAACCCACATTCTAGGTGYATTCAATGGGTCTTTCTCCATTCTGATTGTTTTATACTGTTCAATTCAACCAAAACACATTTCAGCACTTTTATCATTTCTGCACTTCCTGCACACAATTGCAGTGGTGGAAAAAGTAAAGATATGTTAATAGAAAATTACTCAAAAGTGAAAGTCACCCAGTAAAATACTACTTGAGTAAGTCTTTAAGTATTTGGTTTTAAATATACTTAAGTAWCAAAAGTAAATGTAATTGGTAAAATGTACTTAAAGTACATCAAAAGTATAAATAATTTCAAATTGCTTATATTAAGCAAACCAGATGGCACCATTTTATTTTATTTATGGATAGCCAGAGGCACACTCCAACACTTAGACATTAATTTACAAACAAAGCATTTGTGTTTAGTGAGTCCTCCAGTTGAGGCAGTAGATGACCAGGGATGTTCTCTTGACAAGTGGGTGAATTGGACCATTTTCCTGTCCTGCCAACCTTTCAAAATGTAACGAGTACTTTTAGGTGTCAGGGAAAATGTTTGGAGTAAAAAGTACAATATTCTCTTTAGGAATGTAGTAGTAAAGTAAAAGTTGTCAAAAATAGTCAAGTACAGATACCAAAAAAAAAACGACTTAGGTAGTACTTGAAAGTATTTTTTACTTAAGTACTTTACACCACTGCTCAGTAGAGATAATTTCCACACTGCCATGTAGGGCTGCACGATATGGGCAAATAATCTAGGACTTATTTTTAACCAAATGTTGCAAATGCGATTTGACTTGCGAATTAGAGCAAAACTGTTGGAATCATGGAAATAGAATGACTATTCTAATTCTATAGTTAGAATATAATAGTGGGCACTTTGAATACAGTGTTTGAGATGTGTTTGAGTGTTTAAAATGCCAGGGAGGAGTTATTGTGACATGGTAGGAACTAAAGTGMTAAGTGTTTCCTAGGGGACCCAATAAGCTTTGGCTACATTGCATGTTTTCTCTTGGCTACTTCATGTAGCTAACATATTCTTGCTTTGCATATTCCTCTGATTTAGAAGATACTGTTGCACAAACAACATGCTGATTTAGGTCTACACCGTCACTGGAATTATCAGGCTGTATTAGCTTGCTACGTTTGCTCTTACTCAGTACCTTTATTAGCTATTAGCATTAGCGGCTAACAAGATTCAGGGCAACTTGCTAAGAAAAGACAAACTAGCGGTTTGCTGATGTAAGAAACACAAACTAATAGTGTCATTATAGAACGTTAGTGGATTTATATTAAGAGCAAAGTGAAAGCAACATTGTTGTCATCAACATTGTATGTGCTGCATTGACCAGGCAGACTGAACGCTAGTGTCTCGTGGTTGAGGAACATCAAATGCGCTCCTTAAGTGACAGGGGGCGTGGCTAGGTCTGTGTGGAAAGTTGTATGGAGAGAAAGAGCAGAGCAAGAGATGACTCTAGAGTAGCAAAGTAAACTATAAAAAAACGACATTACACATGGCGTATCACATTTAACAAACCACACATTCAAATACTGGTACAGAAGGTAAAGAAGAAAAAATAATCGGTCCCTGTGTAACCGATGTGCAATGGCTAGCTAGGTAGCGGTGGTGCGCGCTAGCAGCCTTTCAGTCGGTGACTTCACTTGCTCTGAGACTTGAAGTAGTGGTTCACCTTGCTCTGCAAGGGCCGCGGCTTTTGTGGAGCGATGGGTAACGATGCTTCGTGGGTGACTGTTGTTGATGTGTGCAGAGGGTCCCTGGTTCGCGCCCGGGTCGGGGCGAGGGGACGGACGTAAAGTTATTGCTGTTGACCCGGATCACTGGTCGCTGCAGAAAAGGAGGAGGTCGAAAGCGGGGTGAGTGTAACCGATGTGAAATGGCTAGCTAGTTAGCGGTGGTGCGCGCTAATAGCGTTTCAATCGGTGACGTCACTCGCTTCTGAGACTTAAAGTAGTGGTTCCCCTTGCTCTGCAAGGGCCGCGGCTTTTGTGGAGCGATGGGTAACGATGCTTCGTGGGTGACTGTTGTTGATGTGTGCAGAGGGTCCCTGGTTCGCGCCCGGGTCGGGGCAAGGGGACGGACGTAAAGTTATACTGTTACACCCTGTCTCTTATACACATCTAGATGTGTATAAGAGACAGGGGCAAGGGGACGGACGTAAAGTTATACTGTTACACCTGCATCAATACTGATATATAGTAAAATACGGTATACCGCCCAGCCCTATATGCGACTGATACGAGACAGATCATTGGAGGCCTAATCGACGCGCTGTCTGACGTAAGACAATGGGCACCGACGTCATTATGATCGTTATCTACAATAKCACTTGCTTTCCATATTCACTGCAACTTGTCCTCAAAAAGATCCCTGCATAGGCCCTAGACTATATCCCATTTTGTAGCCATTTTGTCACACATACAGTATATACAGTGCATTTGGAACGAATTCAGACCACTTGACTTTATCCACATTGTTTGTTACAACCTTATTCTATAATGTATTAAATTATTATTTTTTCCCTCATTAATCTACACACAATACCCCATAATGACAAAGTGAAAACAGGTTTTTGAGCATTTATAAAAATAAAACAGAACTTATTTACGTAAGTATTCAGACCCTTTGCTATGAGACTCGAAATTGAGCTCAGGTGCATCCTGTTTCCATTGATCATCCTTGAGATGTTTCTACAACTTGATTYGAGTCCACCTGTGGTAAATTCAATTGGTTGGACATGATTTGGAAAGGCACACACCTGTGAGGTCCCACAGTTGACAGTGCATGTCAGAGCAAAAACCAAGCCATGAGYTCGAAGGAATTGTCTGTAGAGCTCAGAGACGACAGGATTGTGTTGAGACACAGATCTGCTACCAACATATTTCTGCAGCATTGAAGGTCCCCAAGAACACAGTGGCCTCCATCATTCTTAAATGGAAGAAGTTTGCAATCACCAACACTCTTCCTAGAGCTGGCCGCCCGGCCAAACTGAGCAATCGTGGGAGAAGAGCCTTGGTCAGGGAGGTGACCAAGAACCTGATGGAGACTAGTCAGGATTGAGGGAAATATGAACAGAACAAAGTACAGAGAGATCCCTGACAAAAACCTGCTCCAGAGCACTCAGGACCTCAGACTGGGGCACACAGCCAAGACAACGCAGGAGTGGCTTCGGGACAAGTCTCTGAATGTCCTTGAGTGGACCAGCCAGAGCCTGGACCCGATCGAACATCTCTTGATGACCAGGAAATAGCTGTGCAGCGCCGTTCCCCATCCAACCTGACAGAGCTTGAGAGTATCTTCAGGAGAAGAATGGGAGAATCTCCCAAATGCAGGTGTGCCAAGCTCATAGCGTCATACCCAATAATTTGAGGCTGTAATCGCTGCCAAAGGTGCTTCAACAAAGTATGAGTAAAGGGTCTGAGAACTTATGTAAATGTATATTTCCTTTTTTTTGCTGCATTTTGCATTTTTTAAACATTTTTTCTCTTTGTAATTATGGGGTATGATGTCTTATGGTATTGTATGGTTTGTGTATGTGATGTCGTTATGGGTATGTATGTCGTTATGGGTAGTGTGTTAGATTGATGAGGTGGAAACAATGATTTAATCCATTTTAGAATAAGCTGTAACGTAACAAAAAAATACTTCCGAATGGCTGTATACACAACACTACTGCAGTGACTCTTCCAGCCCCACCACACGCGCACACATTCACCACAGGGCTGCTGCTGCTAACACAGGAGAGACCTCGTACCAATTCCACCTCCAGCCTATAGGCGGAGAAAGCGACGATTCTTACTCTAGTCAATTAGTAACCGGGCAGCAGACCTCCACTCCTCTCTCCTTCCACCAGGTCATCATCGACAGAGACCTCCACTCCTCTCTCCTTCCCACGTCAATCATCGACAGCGACACAATGGAAGCTCCACTCCTCTCCTTCCACCAGTCAATCATTGACGGACTTGATGCGAATTCTATTAGAATGTATTGAAAGGCCCTTGTCAAGTCTCTTACTCTGATCTCCACACACACAGCTTTTCTCTTCGATATGTAGCGACGCATGTCTCTATATATGAGTAATCCTGAATCTTTTGAATACACGAGGTACCCTGGAAGTGTGACATGTCCACGGTGGCTGTGGGTGTGTGTGCGTTTGAAAGCTCGGGCAAAAGTCAAAGAGCTCCAGGTGATGTGTGTGTGTGTGAGGCCCCGCCATCGACGCCTCCCACCATCTTCCTCCTGCTGTAGAATCAGGTCAGGACTGCCTCCGTCTAAATCTGTGTCTAAAAAGGAGAGGAGGAAATAGGACAAGAGGGAGGGGGGATAAGGATTCAGAGCACCAAGGGTTGGTTTGTTTTTCTAGGTCAGAGGTCATTATCTGGTGTGGTCGGGAGGAGTGATAAGAGTCGGGGTGTGGTTTCGCTGTGTTAACCAGTCCTGTATACACTCAGTGTATACAACTATTCTATATGTCCTGTGTTGTAGCCTAACCTGATGTGTGTGGCTTGCTAGTTAGTAATATCTTGTATTGTTTATGTTTGTGTGTGAATGTATGTTGTGTCTCTTCTCTCCGCTTCTTATCTGATCTGTTTACGTTGACTGACTACTGGCTAGGTGGTTTGATTGTTTACGTTGACTGACTACTGGCTGTGTGGTTTTGATCTGTTTACGTTGACTGACTACTGGCTGTGTGGTTTTGATCTGTTTACGTTGACTGACTACTGCTGTGTGGTTTTGATCTGTTTACGTTGATGCTATGGCTGTGTGTTTGTCTGTTTAGTTGACTGACTGCGTGTGGTTTGATTGTTCGTGATGATACTGGTGTGTGGTTTTGATCTGTTCGTGACTGACATCTGGTATGTTGCTGTTATGTGAGACAGATTGGGTTAAAATAAAATTTGAAGTCTTTGAGTTGCTAGATTGGTCAGTTTTTGCCACTTTTTTTATTCCTCTATGGTTCATTAAGCCAGGCACGCTCAATCAAGCACAGATAAAATTTTGAAAATATTTCCAGTAATATTGAACACAGGTCTGGATGATGAAATATTGTGTGTTGTGTGGTGGTGGGGGTCCCTCTCTCTCTGCCAAAGTGTGTGATTTTTGTGTGTGCCCTGTGTATTTGCTGTATGTCTGCTGACGCGTGTGTGGTGATTGGTCTGGTCTCCTGGCTTGTTAGGCAGCATACCGGCTGTCATCATTGTGTGCCTACACTCGGCAGTTCATTGGGTGTCCCTGTCTCTTGTGGCGTGAGTAAGCCAAGGTTAGGAACAACACACAACACACAAACACGTGACCTTTGCCTTTCTACGTGTCTCTGTGGACCTTTTTTGCCTCATTTCTAAAAAGCTGATTGTTTGTTTTGTGTATTCTGAGTGATGTTTATAGATTCCTGGGAATTTCAGGTTCAGTGTTTCTGAGCTATTGCAGTTGTGCAGGCAGGATTGGCGGTATGAGTAGCACTGTGATAGTCTTTCTCATCTCACTGGAGTTCATAGGAATATGGCTTTTAGATGGTGAAACGTTATTTCATGTTCGTTAAATACTGGCGGCTTCGGGGACGATTCATCTCGATTGAGCATTGATCATATTTTTTGCGGATCATACTGAGGTCGACGTTAATTAGGGACGTTTCAGTTTCATAACAATCGGAAATCGGTATTTTTGGACACGATTTTGTTGATTAAAAAACAAAACAAAAAACAATGAATATATATTTTTACACCTTTTATTAACTAGGCAAGTCAGTTAAGAAACATTCTTAATTTCAATGACGACCTAGGAACGGTGAGTTAACTGCTGTGTCAGGGGCAGAACGACAGATTTTTACGTTGTCAGCTCGGGGATTCAATCTTGCAACCTTACAGTTAACTAGTCCTACGCTCTAACCACTGCCTCATTTCACTCCGAACCATAAACCTAATGCCTTCTTAATCAATCACAGAGTATATATTTTTAAACCTGCATATTTAGCAAAAATAATCCAGGTTAGCAGGCTATATTAGACCAGGTAAATTGTGTCACTTCTTTGCGTTATTGCGAGAGTCGGTATAGTGCAACAGAATTTACGTAATTATGACGTAACATTGAAGGTTGTACAATGTAAACAGCAATTTAGACTTAGGGATGCCACCGTTAGATAAAATACGGAACGGTTTGTATTTCACTGGAATAATAACGTTTGTTTTCGAAATTATAGTTTCCGGATTCGACCATATTAATGCCAAAGGCTCGTATTTCTGTGTGTATTATTTTAATAAGTCTATGATTTGATAGGATATGAGCGTGGTAGGCAGCAGCAGGCTCGTAAGCATTCATTCAAAAGCACTTTGCTGTGCTTCAAGCATTGACTCTGTTTATGACTTCAAGCCTATCAAGCCGAGATTAGGTGGTGTAACCGATGTGAAATGGCTAGCTAGTTAGCGGGGTGCGCGTTATACACGTTTCATAGGTCAGGTCACTCGCTCTGCGACTTGGAGTAGTTGTTCCCTTGCTCTGCAAGGGCCGCGGCTTTTGTGGAGCGATGGGGTAAGAGCTGCTTCAAGGGTGGCTGTTGTCGATGTGTTCCTGGTTAGATCCCAGGTAGGGGCGAGGAGAGGGACGGAAGCTATACTGTTACACTGGCAATACTATAGTGCCTATAAGAACATCCAATAGTCAAAGGTATATGAAATACAAATGGTATAGAGAGAAATAGTCCTATAAATACTATATTAACTACAACCTAAAACCTCTTACCTTGGAATATTGAAGTCTCATGTTAAAAGGAACCACCGGCTTTCATATGTTCTGAGCAAGGAACTTTAACGTTAGCTTTTTTACATGGCACCTATTGCACTTTTACTTTCCTCTCCAACACTTTGTTTTTGCATTATTTAAACCAAATTGAACATGTTTCATTATTTATTTGAGGCTAAATTTATTTTTATTGATGTATTATATTAAGTWAAAAAAAGTGTTCATTCAGTATTGTTGTAATTGTCATTATTACAAATACATTTAAAAAATCGGCCGATTAATCGGTATCGGCTTTTTTTGGTCCTCCAATAATCGGTATCGGCGTTGAAAAATCATAATCGGTCGACCTCTAATTCTTACCTTCGAGAAATGTCGTTGCATACCTCCACTCTGCGAGGCACATCGATCTGCATGTTGGACATGGTGAGATTGTAGACTCCTAAATGGATAGCTCTAAAATCGCCTAAACCGACTGCACTAACTTGCTACTTCACATGCTGATATTGACTTTGGTAATATTGTGTGTAGCTACGTTTGCTTGCTAGCCAGCCAGCCCATAGAGAAAGCATTGCATTGTCGATTTGCTACCAACCGTATTGTAAGACAAAATGAAACATTTGTTCACAACAACTATTCTGCCCTACCAAGCAAAAAGGCAGTAACTGCTCATTTGGTTGAAAATTAGGTCGTCATTTTTGCTTAATTAAATACATGCTTAATCATGTACAAGTGTCCTGCCTCGTTTTGTAGAAAATGGTGGTCATGTTAGCAGTAACTGCATAAACTTACTGTGAAACCAAGGTAAATAAAAGCAATTTTTCTCAGTTCCACGCTTTGAGCAGTTACTGCCTTTTTTGCTTGGTAGGGCAGTATTGTTCTCACATTAGTGGTATTTCACAGTAAATTATAGGAGTGAGTGGTTTTGGGTGGATTATCCCTTTTACTAAGCCCTGTCCTGGGGTGTGTCTGAAGCACCGTTACTGCTGGCTTAGCTGTATTTGGCCTCTAAGAAATACGTTTACGGTTTTGAATCTGCATCTGAAAGCCTTAGTTTATAATGCATTATAATCATAGCTCAGTGTGACGGCTCTCATATACATGTCTAGGCCCAGAACTGTTTTACCGACCAGAATCACAAGCCAGCGTACTACAGTGTTTCCCCTACCATTGTTCAAATAAGGCGGCGGGCCCTCCCAATAAGCTCTGCCCCCCCCCCCCATCTACAATTATTTTACTTCAACATTTTGGCTGTTGATTTGAGGCGTAATTGCACCCCGCCTGGAAAATAATCTAGGGGGAACAGAGGGTCATGTTCATTAGGGCACGCAACTGCACTTTTTTACATTGAAATAAAACCCAAAATGAGTGTTTCTTATTACACAGTCCACTTAGTGTTAAGTCCCTTCTTGTTTCAGTCTGTTTTCATCCGTTTGGTAAGTAATGAACACAAGCCTGTATTCACCCAATACATGCTGGATGTTGATGAATGTACATGAGGGTTAAGGATCACAACACTGCCTGCGTCTCAAAAGGCACCGTATACTTTTGACTAGGTGCTAAGTGAGACACATCCACTATCATAGAAAGCAGTGGGTCCTAGGGGAGACTGCTGCGGGCTTACAGTAACTAGGCTAGTAGGAGGGGGATGGAAACATCAATAAGGGAAAGTCCGCAATTCTCAGCTCTCTTAATTACGCTGCATTTTAATTGTGTAATGATCTCTCTCCCTTTCTCCTTCCTCTCCCTTTTTTCATCTCACCCTCCATCCTTCTCCCTCTAGGTTGCGGTGGTGAAGATGAAAAACACGGAACGGGTGTACGCCATGAAGATCCTGAACAAGTGGGAGATGTTGAAGAGAGCCGAGGTAAGCATCATAATGGGACTGTAGAATCTACCATTTGACACAAAGAAATAGAAGTTCTAGAGCGTACACTCCTGCTCAAGTCAAGGTTGGATGTTCTATTTCTATGCCGTAGAGAAGAACCATACCCGTCTACTGACTTTGCTGCCAAAAAGTGCTCAAGGCTTCATTTGCATGGTCGACAATGGTTGTTAGCCACGCTCACCCAGACGTGCACGATCACCTATCCACTCATGAGATTTCCTACGTACCTAAATACAGTCTAGACCAAATTCCCTGGTTAGGCATAGTCCCAGAAACGTTCCCGAGTGTGTTTTTTTGTGTTTTTTTTTATTTTTTTTATTTTATAAATCCTGGTTGGATGATTTATTCCCTGCTCCTGGTTCCAAGACCGTTTCCCTCGCTGGTTATTCCCTGCTCCTGGTTCCAAGACCGTTTCCCTCGCTGGTTATTTCCTGCTCCTGGTTCCAAGACCGTTTCCCTCGCTGGTTATTCCCTGCTCCTGGTTCTAAGAACGTTTCCCTCGCTGGTTATTCCCTGCTTGTTGTTCCGGGAATCCTCCAACCTGTATTTCTGAAAAACCTGGGCACTTTGTGGGAATCAGTTTTATTTTGTTGCATCCCTTGCAACCATTTTGAAGGGAAATGGGTTTCACGGTACCGCGGACTACCCTTAGAGACTACCCTACTGCCCTGAGTATAGTCTGCAACGCTGCCCCTAACCACTGACCCACGGTCACATATTAATTCATCCCTGAAATGCTTAAGGTTAGGATTGATCCTAAACAACTGATCCTAGAACTGTGATGAAGAAAATTGAGCTGAACCTAGTTCTGGTCAGCCTCTGGATTCTGGTGTTGGGTGAATTTGCTCCTAGATGCTGAACTTGGGTCAGTTTTGCATTTTCCCTGCTAATGGTTAAGATTAGTATTGGGGAAGGGGAAGCTGATCCAAGATCAGCATATAGAGGAAATGTTTAGTTTACCGTACGCCGGTATTCTAGCTGGAGAGTGGAGACTGACTAAGGGCAGGGCAGGGCAGGACGGCCATCTTCTTTTATTGTGCTGTTCTCTACCTCTTGACCTAGTTTTAGCCCAATGGGCTCTGACAGTGGCCTGAGGCCTGGCACACCGCATCGCCAGAGCTTTTGTCAGTAATGGTCAGTAATCCCCATCCCACAATCCCTCAGTGTTTGTGCAGCCTGGGCAATACAGAGGGGAGGAGTTAACAACTCTACCGTACACACAGCACTGCCTGCAGCGTGGCATTCCATACCTGGCAGCGTGGCATTCCAACCTGCATGCGTGGACAATGGCTGCACTCAACCTGCAGCGTGGCATTCCAACCTGCAGCGTGGCATTTCCAACTGCAGTCTGGCATTCAACCTGCAGCGTGGCATTCCAACTGCAGCGTGGCATTCCACCGAGTGCATCCCCGCGCGTGCATTTCCAACCAGCAGCGTGGCATCAACCAGCAGCGTGGCATTCCCAAGCGTGGCATCAAGGCAAGGGTGGCATTCCAACCACAGTGCATTCCCTGCATGCGGGGGGTGGGCATTTCCAACCTGCAGGCGTGGCATTCCAAACCAGCAGCGTGGCATTCCACCGAGCGTGGCATTCAGGAGGTGAACCTGCAGCTGATTGCCACCTGCCTGTTCAACCAGCAGCGTGGTCCAATGGCCGTGGCATTCCACAGCAGCGTCGGCTCCACCTGCGCGTGGCACAACACAGGTGCTTCCAAACTAGGCTAGCGGAGCTTCATGCAGCGGCAACGCTAGCAGTATATTCGATGGCGTATGATCTTTAAGTCTGAGATGGCAACCACACGTGGCATTCTCTCGAAGATGATGCTACGACGGCATTGAATGCACCAGCCGCTGTGGTATTGACATAGCAAGCTAGCCAGTTGGGATTAGCAACGAGTTTGGAACTGACTTCGAGACGCCGCAGGCCACCCGCCGCTATATCAACATGCACACCATACAGCAGCCGGGGAATGCACCGTCAGCCTGCAGCGAAGTGAAAGCAGTCTTTAAGATGAATGGATAGATGTGTAGACAGACGGACGGACAGATGGATAGCTAGACCAGCCAAACTCAACTGGCGGATCGCGGTCCGGGTCCGGACCCAGGTCAATCCGGACCGGACAACAATGCATTTTGTTATAAAAGTCAATACATTTTTTAAGACAGCTTTTTAAATAATCACCGGGCGCAGCGGCCTCTAACTCCGCATCAATCACCATTAACTTATTATCAACATTAATCCAAATATCCTCCGCGGAAACCTTGGGACAAGCAGGCAGAAATAAACAAAGATTTGACCGTGGTTTCAACTGTAAATATCACAGATAAGGAGAGCTTAGTTACCAGTATCTTTGTTAATATGGCTTGTTAAATTTTTATTTTTATTTTTTAAGTTGACTGAAAACTATGTTCAAAGACGAGTCAATGGAACAGTATTTTTTAATTCTCCCGCAACTAGCACAAAACCAATGTGCCTGATATGCAGGGTGTTCGTAGCTCTCTCGTGAAAGTGCCAATGTTAAGTGCCATTTTGAACACAGGTATAGTAAATTCAATCAGACGTATCCCTGAACACTGAGGTGAGATCAAACGAGATTAACCAACTTAAAATCCCAATATGAGAGGTCCACCAAAGTCCTTATCAATTCCCTGATTGCCCAACAACGTGCAATGATTCTTCACTGAGGATAGCCTGGGTTGTTGAAAAATCGAAATTTCTCTCAGAAATCAAATCAAAATTTTATTTGTCACCTGGCCGAATACAACAGCTGTAGACCTAACAGTGAAATGCTTACTTACAAAACCCATAACCAACCATGCAGTTGAAAGAAAAATAAGTGTTATGTAAAAATTGAAAGTAGCAAATGATTAAAAAAAGTAGCAAATGATGAGCAGCAGTAAAATAACAATAGTGAGGCTATATACAGGGGTATCGGTACAGAGTCAATGTGCGGGGCACCAGTTAGTCGAGGTAAAATGTACATGTAGGAGAGTTAAAGTGACTATGCATAGATAATAAACGGAGTAGCAGCAGTATAAAAGAGAGGGCATTAATGCAGGGCACGGTCAAGAGTGACTGATACATGAATATTGCACTGCCCACAGTGACTGATACATGAATATTGCACGGCCCACAGTGACTGATACATGAATATTGCACTGCCCACAGTGACTGATACATGAATATTGCACGGCCCACAGTGACTGATACATGAATATTGCACAGCCCACAGTGACTGATACATGAATATTGCACTGCCCACAGTGACTGATACATGAATATTGCACTGCCCACAGTGACTGATACATGAATATCGCACTGCCCACAGTGACTGATACATGAATATTGCACTGCCCACAGTGACTGATACATGAATATCGCACTGCCCACAGTGACTGATACATGAATATCGCACAGCCCACAGTGACTGATACATGAATATCGCACTGCCCACAGTGACTGATACATGGATGAATGATGGTTTGTATGCCAGGGACAGACTACTGGAGTGAGATTAAGGGTACGGCAAACTTAGTGACTGAGATGAGAAGGGTCAACGATGTGTGTTAAAAGTGTTTTTTACTGAGAGTGTGTGTGTATTAAGGTTGTAGCCTGTGTGTGTGTGTGGGAGTATGTTATAGTTGATACCATTATTTGCCCCTCAGACGGCGTGTTTCCGCGAGGAGAGGAATGTTCTGGTGAACGGAGACTGCCAGTGGATCACCACCCTACACTATGCCTTCCAGGACGACAACTTCCTGGTACAGCTTCACACGCACACACACTTGTGTATACTCTGTGTGCGGGTGTGTGTACACAGTATAACCCACAGTATTACCCTGTCTCTGCAGTACCTGGTGATGGACTACTATGTGGGCGGTGACCTCTTGACCCTGCTCAGTAAGTTCGAGGACCGTCTCCCAGAGGACATGTCCAAGTTCTATGTGGCAGAGATGGTGCTGGCCATCCACTCTATACACCAACAACACTACGTGCACAGGTAAGGGTGGGTGAGTGAGAACTCCACTGCACAACCTAATTGACAAACAAAGGCAGAGTCTTCTCATGCTTTGTTGATTTCAGAAAAGCTTTCYATTCAATTGATGGAAAGTTGTATTGGGGGAAAAACATACAACATTATATAATCCATGTACACAACAAGTGTGAGGTTAAAATAGGCAAAAACACATTTCTTTCCACAGGGCCAGGGGGTGAGACAGGGATGCAGCTTAAGCCCCACCCTCTTCAACATATACAGTTGAAGTCGGAAGTTTACATACACTTAGGTTGGAGTCATTAAAAGTCATTTTTCAACCACTCCACAAATTTCTTGTTTACAAACTATAGTTTTGGCAAGTCGGTTAGGACATCTACTTTGTGCATGACACAAGTAATTATNATTCTCCCCGCAACTAGCACAAAACCAATGTGCCTGATATGCAGGGTGTTCGTAGCTCTCGTGAAAAGTGCCAATGTTAAGTGCCATTTTGACACCAGGTATAGTAAATTCAATCAGACGTATCCCCTGAACACTGAGGTGAGATCAAACGAGATTAACCAACTTAAAATCCCAATATGAGAGGTCCACCAAAGTCCTTATCAATTCCCTGATTGCCCAACAACGTGCAATGGATTCTTCACTGAGGATAGCCTGGGTTGTTGGAAAAATCGAATTTCTCTCATGAAATCAAATCAAATTTTATTTGTCACCTGCGCCGAATACAACAGCTGTAGACCTAACAGTGAAATGCTTACTTACAAACCCATAACCAACCATGCAGTTGAAAGAAAAATAAGTGTTATGTAAAAATTGAAAAGTAGCAAATGATTAAAAAAGTAGCAAATGATGAGCAGCAGTAAAATAACAATAGTGAGGCTATATACAGGGGGTATCGGTACAGAGTCAATGTGCGGGGGCACCAGTTAGTCGAGGTAAAATGTACATGTAGGGAGAGTTAAAGTGACTATGCATAGATAATAAACGGAGTAGCAGCAGTATAAAAGAGAGGGCATTAATGCAGGGCACGGTCAAGAGTGACTGATACATGAATATTGCACTGCCCACAGTGACTGATACATGAATATTGCACTGCCCACAGTGACTGATACATGAATATTGCACGGCCCACAGTGACTGATACATGGATGTTGCACGGCCCACAGTGATGTTCTGGGTACTCAGAGTATTCTTTCTGTTCATCTCTCCTTTGTTCTCAAGAAAACATTATTTTATATCAAAAACATAATAATTCATGACTCGTGTGTAGTGGTTCACAGTGCACTTCCTGCACAGACCATCATGCAACCACTTTTGTTCTTCAGTAATGTTGATGCAATGTTGCACGTGTTTACATTCAAAAGAASTTGTAATTAATTCAAATTCTTAGTCTCATTTAATATATTTGAATGTACGTTTTATATAACAACATGTTTGTTACTACGCTGTACCACAGCGCCGGTAAAGGACGAAATCCATCTGGACCTTTGCCACCTGGGAAATTTGTGTCACTGGACCTCTCAGATAGTAGTTGAGTACCCCTGGACTAGACTCTACTGTTACATACAGCACTGCAGCATGGCATTACAACCAGCAGCAGAGGAGGAATGTTCAGTCTTTATAGATGAATAGCTAGATGGAGAGGTAAATAAATTGGTATTTAGATCGTAGATGTACTGTCACAACAATCAGTTGTGTGAGTATGCCCATTTCCCAATAGGTTGAGTTTTTGTAAATCTAGGGATAGATTTTAGTAAGCATCTGAACCTGTTAAGTTACTTTACAAAGGGGAATAAAAAAATATGTTTAAAAAAAGCTATTAAACATAACTTTTCCTTTGTTTTATTTGCTGTGGAWCAGAGAAGGTAATAACACCAGGGGCGTGTTCAGTATGGCAGACTGTAGCAAAATGTTTTGCAATGGTAAACTAAAATCTGTTTTCTTATTGGTCAAGTTCAGGTAGTAAAGTACAGTGCGTTCGGAAAGTATTCAGACCCCTTCATTTTTTCCACATTTTGTTACGTAACAGCCTTATTCTAAAATCCATTAAATAAATAAATAAAACATCCTCGTCAATCTACACAAAATATGGCAAAGAGAAAAAAAAGAAAACATATTACATATGTTTTCAGACCCTTGTTTTCAGACCCTACTATGAGACTAGAAATTGAGCTCAGGTGCATCCTGTTTCCATTGATTATCTTTGTTTCTACAACTTGTTTATAATCCACCTGTGGTATTCAATTGATTGGTCATGATTTGGAAAGGCACACACCTATATAAGGTCCCACAGTTGACAGTGCATGTCAGAGCAAAAACCAAGCCATGAGGTTGAAGGAATTGTCCGTAGAGCTCAGAGACAGGATTGTGTCGAGGCACAGATCTAGGGAAGGGTATCAACAAATGTCTGCAGCATTGAAGGTCCCCAAGAACACAGTGGCGTCCATAATTCTAAAATGAAAGAAGTTTGGAACCACCAAGACTCTTCCTAGACCTGGCCGCCCGGCCAAACGGCGTAATCGGGGGAGAAGGGCCTTGGTCAGTGACTTCACCAAGAACCCGATGGTCAGTCTGACAGAGCTCCTCTGTGGAGATGGGAGAACCTAAGCTGTGTGCTTATGGTCGTTGTCATGTTGGAAGGCGAAGGTTCACCTTCCAACATGACAACGACCATAAGCACACAGCCAAGACATTGCAGGAGTGGCTTTGGGACAAGTCTCGATGTCCTTGAGGGCCCAGCCAGAGCCCGGACTTGAACCTGATAGAACATCTCTGGAGAGACCTGAACATAGCTGTGCAGCGATGCTCTCTTACAACCTGATGGAGCTTGAGTGGATCTGCAGAGAAGAATAGGAGAAACTCCCCAAATACAGGTGTGCCAAGCTTGTAGCGTTATACCCAAGAAGACTCAAGGCTGTAATTGCTGCCAAAGGTACTTCAACGAAGTATTGAGTAAAGGGTCTGAATAAATGTGATATTTCAGTTATATTTGAATAAATCTGTGAAAAATTTTACCTGTTTTTGCCTTGTCATTATGGGGTGTTGTGTGTGTGGATTGATGTGGGGAAAACAACAATTGAATACATTTTAGAATAAGGCTGTTACGTAATGAAGTGTAGAAAAAGTCAAGGGGTCTGAATACTCTCCGAAATGCACTATAAGTAACCTTGTACGATCATGGGCTTGTGCGAGCTGGACTGGCTCTTGTTTCTGTAGCGGGAGGTAGCTTGATGTACAAGTACACCTCCTGGACCTTCCCTCCCCAATTTATCTCCTTAACGCTGAGTGCCAAGCAGAGACTCATCGGGTGCCGTTTTTACAGTCTTTGGTATGACTTGTCCCGGGGATCAAACTCCCAACCTTCCATACTTAAACCACAAGGTCACGGAGTTCTTAGTTTAGGTAGTACCTTCCCGTAAAATATAAAAATAACGTTTGCTGCAACTTTTGCTTTATAATGTTGGCATTTAACGTAAATGATTTGGTGAACTATTTTGATAATATGGACTAAATTGACAGAGTAGGGAATTATAAATGCTGAGTCTTTTTAGACACATTCCAAGTAGGGTTGCAACATTTACAAAAAGCTTTCCCAACGTTCCGGAAGCTTTCCCAAAGTTTCCAGGTTTTTCGGAAATACTGGTTGGAGGATTCCTGAAATCAGTAGGGAGTAGCAAACGGCAACATACCGCTAGTCCAGTTTTCCCACATGACATCAGTCTTGTCATCTAATAGGGAGCGTGAGAGGCGGGCTGCATAATATTCATTCTCTCTACTATATATCCCCCGTCGACTATTTCACATTCTTGGTTATACCCTGCTGACATTTCTTCACGCTTGTTGGTATACTGTGGCTCAGCGGAATCCCTGAAGGTGGCTTATCTGCTATTACTAAACTGGTGTACCAGCTGCTCAACTTAGTAGCTGTTAAAAATATTTCTTGTTTTTGTAACCTCCGGCCGTGGGGTTCGCTTTCGGTTAGCTTGTATCCTCCATGCGCGCCTCTCTCTCGGGTCTTCTCGGTTTGCCGTTGTTCGGCTGTTTGTCTCTTTTTGGCCGCCGGGCCGGCGCCGGGCTGTGTCGGATTCCCGCTTCCTTGCCCGGGCCTCTCCTTGTGTCTTTTTTTCTTCCCGCTCCGCGTCCTGCCTCGGGTCTTCGCCCCTGTGGCCCCTCTGGTGGTCTCTTGCCTGGTTCGTTCCCGCCTGCCGCTGGCTTCGTGCGCGCCTCTTTCCTCCTTGTTCCCTTTTTTTCCTTTTCTGGCCCCACTGCTTCCCCCCCTCGCATCATTCCTTTGGCGTGCCTTCGCTCTCTGGGACCACTGCCTCCAGCTTCTGCTGGGTTCGTTGGCCGCGCCGCTTCATGCCGCCGGTCGGTTGCTCCCCGCCCCCCGCGTTCGCCCCGCCGCCGGTTTCGTCCTCTTCTTCCTGTGTGTCGGCTGTGGCTTCTTCTTTCTCCTCCTCGTTCTCGGCTTTCTTCTCTCTCTCTCTCTCTTCTCTTCTTCTCTCTCTCTCTCTCTTCTCTCCTTCTCTCTCTCTCTCTCTCTGCTTTCTTCTCCTGCTTCTCTCTCTTCTCGGCTCTCTCTCTCTCTTTTTTCACTCATTCTGTGCCGTCCGCGGGCGGCTGGCTCGGGGTGCGGGCCTGTTGTTAAGTCCTGGGGTGCCTGCTGTTTGCGCCATGCGTGGCAGGCGCTTGGTGGGTGGTGCCCTCTGGGGCCTGGGTGCGTGTTTCGTGTGTGGGAGGCCGGGCGCGCGGGCGCTGGCGGGGACACGCGAAGGGCCCCTGAAGACGCGAAGCTTGTTCTGCGGCCGCCGGGCAGCGTGCGGCGGTGGCAAAGGGTTGTAGGGCGGGCCGAGGCGGGTGCGGCGCGCAGGCCAGCAGAGAGAGGGCGGTGCACGCGGGCGTCCCCCGGACGGCGGCCGCTGGGTCTCGGTCTGTGGTTCCCCCGCGCGCCTCTGCTTCCTGCTGCTTCGGGCGGGTGCCCTGGGGTTCGGTGGGGGCGCGGCGGCGGGGTCAGGGTGCGGTGCGCCCACAGTCTGAGCCCCTCCACTGCTCTCCACATGCCTGGCCCAGGGCTCCGCTTTCCTGGCTGTTGCTCCTCGTGCGCCGTCCTTCTTCCCCTCTCTCCCCCGGCATTCCCAGCTGGTCCCCTGCCCCCCACGCAGCCCTGGGGTTTTTGGTCGTGGCCGGCCCCTCTCACTGCGTGATTGGTGACCTGTTTTCCCGTCGGGTGTGCCCCACACTTTCCAACCTCACTGGTGCCCCTGCTGCGTCTGTGTCCTCTAACTCTCAGTCGCTGGCGCGTTGCCACCCCCAGCTTGCCCCCACCCCACTGGCTTGCCCCACACCCTGCCTGCCCCCCGTTTAAATCCACCCCATGTTTGCCTCTTTTCCTCGGGGGGGTGGATGTTTCTGTCTCCAGTGGCCGCTCATTTTTAGCCGGCCGTCCTCTTGTCGCTCCTATCATGCCCGCGGTGTTTTCCACTCGGGCCACGCCCCGGCTCCCTTTGGTTTACGGAACTCATCTCTTCACCCTACCGGGGAAGGGTCAGAGGAGCATAAGGTTTCCTCACCACACAAGGGAGCCTGTGTGTTTTTGGCAGCCGGGATTAGCGTACAAACACCTCTGTTATTATGTAGGCGCTTACAGGAGGATGCTGTAAAGCTAAATCAGAATGCAAGGGAATAGAAACAGGCATGTCTGCACTTAGGGGAAAAGAAAGTTTTGTTAATATGTGTTGTCTAACTGGGCACAATGATGGCATAACTCCGAGACAACCACTAGTGTCTACAGACTTTTAGCTGAGTCTCGGAGATATTTATTGGGAGGACAATCAGATTGGTCACACCACGGTGTTCGCATCGTGGTCGAATCGTAAGGGAGTGCAGAGCCTTGCGGGGATGGAGTGGGAGATCGAGCTTCACTCGTTCCTTAACAATACTTTCACCTATTGTCTCCTTCTTTTACGTGACTCCCTGATTGCGTATAAGTCGCGCAGCCTTGGGATCAATTACGGACAGACCTAGTTTTCTGGTTAACTCTGGTGATTGTGTGTCTGACTGAGTCTATAATAGGCTCCCCCCGGAGATGTCCATGGTCGCTCTGAGTGTGTGTAAGAGAGGGGGGGTGTGTGAAGGAGGGGGTTAAAGAAGGGGGGGGTGTAAAGAGAGGGGGGGTGTAAAGGAGGAGGGGCGTGTGGTAGTGTGTGTGAGGGAGAGGTGCGTGTGTTTGGCAGGGACCGGTGGGCAGGAGGGACGGGGAGCAGCAGCAAACAGCTACACTAGCACTCCCCCAAAAGTTGGTTTTTCTCTCCTGTTCTACTGGTTTTCAACTTTCTTTCGTTGTCCAGAAAGTCATAGCGACCATCCTAGTCGCCGGTTAGCACCCATCCTAGTCGCGTTAGCACCATCTAGATGCCGTTAGCCAACCCATCCTAGTCCGCGTTAGCAACCCCATCCTAGTCGGCGATAGCAACCCATCCTAGTCCGCGGATAGGCAACCCATCCTAGTCTGCGATAGCAACCCATCCTATATCCGTAGCAACCGTAT
>NC_036868.1:586792-602655 GCF_002910315.2 Salvelinus sp. IW2-2015 | reverse complement strand
CCTAGTCGCGTTAGCAACCCATCCTAGTCGCGTTAGCAACCCACCCTAGTTGTTGCATATTTACATTTTCCCTCTTTCTGTCTCTGTCACCTGAAATGTCTGATGTCTTTTAGAGCCCTGTTGTCCTTTGACAGTAGTTGCATGTTCTAGAAAATAGTCATTGAGCCCACCTCCATTTGATTTAGGATCAAACCCAGCACTTCAGTTTTCACTACATTGCTTGATATAATTTATGGCTCTAGGTTTCAGGAAATGGCAGTTACAGGTTTTTCTAAATGCTCCAACTTCCTGAGGGGGAAGTTGACTGACCCCCCCCCCCAACCTTAGGCCTACATCAACACCACCTTGTCAGAAAATCCTAGGGAGAGCCCAGATTGTACATTTATACTCAATTAAAATATAAACGCAACATTAAACAATTTGAAAGATTTTGCAGAGTTAAAGTTCATGTAAGGAAATCAGTTAGTTGAAATAAATTAGGCCCTAATCTAAGACTGGGCAGGGGCACATCCAATGGTGGGCTTGGGAGAGCATAGACCCACCCACTTGGGAGCCAGTCCAACCAGCCAATTAGAATACATTCCCCCCCCCCCCAAAAAATGCTTTATTACAGACAAATACTCCTCAGCAAACTGCACATTTTAGTGGCCTTTTGTTGTCCCCAGCACAAGGTGCACCTGTGTCAGGATCATGCTGTTTAATCAGCCTTTTGATATGCCACACCTGTTAGGTGGTGTAAACACATTTGTGCAACAACATTTGAGAGAAATACGCTTTTATTTATTTCAGCTCATGAAACATGGGACCGACACTTTCCATGTTGTTTAATATTTTTTGTTCAGTGTAAATGTATTTCTAGTTAGCTACTGAGGAGCAGGAAATTACCAAGTATACATAAGTCTGTAACCTACTGATAATACTGAGCCAGTCTTCTACCAACATTGTTATTAGTCTAAAACATTTGCATTTGCATATGATTTGGGTAGTGTGGGCGCAGTGGGTGCTGTCGCCGTGCTGAAGTGATACTCATAAAAATTCTTCAAGGTTGGCAGGTTTGGTGTGTGTGTGTGTGTGTTAGGGAGTCTCTCCCCACGTCACTGACCCTGTACCCAGATGACTGACCAGCCAGCCTTGTGTGGATGTGGGATATGGAGGGGCCTCTTCCTGGCAGCAATGCCCCCTGGGAAACGGAGTCCTGGCCAACAATCCTGTCTGTTTCCTTCCTGCTCTAGCCACAGACCAGGGCTGCTCTCCCATTCCATAGTACCCTTCTCTGAAGTGTTCACTTGTTTACTCCCCCTCATGGATTTAATAGGGAAAGGAAGGACTTATTTGATGAATGTGGTGAACACTCCCTCTAAGCCCCCATGCTTACAGCAATCTAATGCTTTGGAATCCTTGAGAAGGAACGGAACAGGGAGAGAATTGGACCGCAGCCAGAGGACGGAAGAGTCTGGTACCATTTTGACCTACAGTCCCTTTCCCTCAGTGCCTACCCCATCTGAATGGGATGGATCAGGTGTAATTGGCAACAATGTGGCTGAAAGTCTAAGCCAGCGACGGTCACAGCAAATATACGTTTTAATTTCATCAACATTGTCAATATTGTAGAGAACAATCTAATGAGTCATTACGTTTTGACTTTCATTTCGTAGCACCTTCTTGAATTGTCCTGTTTTTCTCCACATTGTACAGGGCGTTCACTCCCTGCTATCTCATGACATCCTTTCAGATTCCACTGGACAGGGGGCTAGGAGATGAAATGGAATGGGGCCTTCTGGGATGCACTGTAGCGAAATAGTGGAGAGACGAGATGAATCAACTGAGAGAGCGATGGAGTGTGGGATAGAAGGGAATTGATGAGAGAGATGGAGTGTGGGATAGAAGGGAATTGATGAGAGCGATGGAGTGTGGGATAGAAGGGAATTGATGAGAGAGATGGAGTGTGAACAAGAGAGACGGAGCAACAGAACGAAAGAGTCGGGAAGCCTACTTTCTCTCTGAGACAAACACACACACTGACAGTGTTTATAGTCTGGTTGTACTCAAGCCCAGTGCCTAACAAAACAGAGAGACAAGTCTATATATCAAAACAGCCTTGCGGCCCTGTTCCAATATTTTGAATACAGCTTTCTATCTTTCCTTCCTTCCTTCCTTGAAGTCAACACTGATCTGTATATGTTTGGATGGTTTCCGTCCTATTGCCGTCTCAGAAATAGCTGATCAGTGAATTAATCAAGGAAGGAAGGAAGCAATGAAGGTAAGAAAGGAGTAAGGATGGATGAGAATTCTAGTCTGAAATTAGGGGAGCCTTGGAAGATTGGTTTAGTGCACTGATTGACAAACACATCTTACACTAGTGGTTGGGAGTTTGTGTGTATGCTTCGGTTTGTGCGAGTGACTGAGTGTGTAAAGAGTAATGTATAAACAAAGGGGTGTGTGTGTGTGTGTGTGTGTGTGTGTGTGTGTGTGGGTCTCCTGTATGAGAGAGACGTATGAATGAAATGTTCTGTGTGTGGTTGTGATATTGTAAATGACACTATTGCGCACGTGTGTGTGTGTGTGGCCCGTTACTTTGCGTTGGGCTGGGCGTGTTTGTGTTTAGGTGTTTACTCCGTGCCCGCTGTGCCCAGCGTGGTGCCAGGGTTAGTACAACAGAGGGCACAGTGTGTGTGGCCTGTGTCAAGCCAGGGAGCGTGAGGAGAGGGGGATCGGGAGAGAGGGAAAGGAGAGGGAGGGTGAATGAACAATGACAAGCTGTTCAGCTCAGAGAACCACCCGGGAGAGAAATGTTAAGGAGGGCTATGTGTTATTGAACTGTACATTGTCTTAGAGTGAATCTGATTCAATGTCACATAGTGATAAACGGGGCTTTATATTGGTGGAGAGGTTGGTTTTATGCACTTACCTTATCCTAACCCGTTTCTGTCTGTTTCTTTCTCTGTCTGTCTTTCTCTGTCTTTCTCTGTCTCTGTCTGTCGTCTGTCTTTCTTTCTGCATGTCTGTCTGCCTCTGTCTCGCTCTCTCTCTCTCTTGCTCTCTCTCTCTCTCTCTCTCCTCTCTCTCTCTCTCTCTCTCTCTCTCTCTCTCTGTCGCTCGCTTCGCTCGCTCCGCTCTCTCTCTGTCGCTCGCTCTCTTCTCTGTCGCTCGCCTCTCTCTGTCGCTCCTCTCTCTCTGTCGCTCGCTCGCTCGCTCTCTCTGTCCGCTCGCTCTCTCTCTCTGTCGCTCGCTCGCTCGCTCTCTCTCTCTGCTCCGCTCGCTCGCTCTCTGTCGCTCGCTCGCTCTCTCTCTCTCTGTCGCTCGCTCGCTCTCTCTCTTGTCGCTCTCTCTCTCTCTGTCGCTCGCTCGCGTCGCTCTCTCTCTCTCTGTCGCTCGCTCTCTCTCTCTCTCTGTCGCTCGCTCTCTCTCTGCGCTCTCGCTCGCTCTCTCGCTGTCGCTCGCTCGCTCTCTCTCTCTGTCGCTCCGCTCGCTCTCTCTCTGTCGCTCGCTCGCTCTCTCTCTTCGCTCCTCCGCTCTCTTCTGTCGCTCGCTCGCTCTCTCTCTGTTCGCTCGCTCGCTCTCTCTGTCCTCGCTCGCTCTCTCTGTCGCTCGCCTCGCTCTCTCTCTGTCTCTCGCCTCGCTCTCTCTGTCGCTCGCTCGCAATCTCTCTCGCTCGCACGCTCTCGCTCGCACGTCTCTCGCTCGCCGCTCTCTCTCGCCTCGCTTCTCTCGCCGCTCTCTCTCGCTCGCACGCTCTCTCTCGCTCTGCTCGCTCTGGCTCTGTCTCTCGCTCTCGCTCCGCTCTGGCTCTGTCTCTCGCTCTCGCTCGCCTCTGGCTCTGTCTCTCGCTCGCTCTGCTCTGTCCTCTCGCCGCTCTCGCTCGCTCTCGCTCGCTCTGTCTCTCGTCCGCTGCTCGTCTCTCGCTCGCTCTGTCTCTCGCTCGCCCTCTGGCTCTGTGGCTCTGGCTCTGGCTCTGGCCTCTCGCTCTGGCTCTGTCTCTCGCTCGCTCTGTCTCTCGCTCGCTCTGTCTCTCGCTCGCTCTGTCCTCTCTCGCTCGCCTCTCTCTCGCTCGCTCTCTTCTCGCTCGCTCTTCTCTCGCTCGCCTCTGTCTCTCGCTCGCCTCTGTTTCTCGCTCGCTCTCGCTCTCTCTCTCTCTCTTGGTGCTCGCTCGCCGCTTCTCGACTGTCCATGCTCGCTACCCTCCGCTCGCTCTCTCTCTCTGTGTCTCGCTCGCTCTCTCTCTTTGTGTCTCGCTCGCTCTCTCTCTCTGTGTCTCTCTCTCTCCCTCCAGAGATATCAAACCAGACAACGTGCTGTTAGACATGAAGGGTCATATCCGCCTGGCCGACTTTGGCTCCTGCCTGAAAATGATGCAGGACGGCACGGTGAGCAACACAGACCCCACACTCCAGACATCAGACCCCCCATGCACCACACCCACCCCAGACCCCATACACACCCCAGACCCCATACACACCCCAGACCCCACACACGCTCCACACACGCCCCACCCCAGACACGCCACAAATATTATTTTGTGGAAAAATTCCACCTGTATAATAGTGTTGCATGTTTCTATCATCTTATTTGTGGTTCTGAGAAAAATGTCCTTTTCAAAATGTATATTATTTTTTAATACCACACAAATTACCAAAATTACAGGCTACACTGACACAGACAGATTAGACTAGCCATTTGCTTTTCAAACTGTTTTTCCAGCAATAGTATTTTGAAATATTGCGAAAGGCCTTCTAGCTGCTGCCTGCTGTTCCCTGACAGCCACTACTCAACAATCAGGGGTTTGATATTTACCAGGCCTGTTGCCCAATTGGCTTCTCAACTGTAGTCCTACATGCACTAGTCGTGATAAAACACAACCCACAGCATTTAAAAAAATAAATATAACATAAATAAGCTATTGGTCGTCATTATTCCTGGTCTATTTCAATGATTTAATGTATTTATCTACAGATAGGAGTAATTATATACATTTTGCAAATGTATTTAAATGGATCTGCAGCACCCCTTCCCGTGGCTATTTTTGCTTCTCCCTGAGGCCAAATAATCAATACTTCTTGTTATTAATTCAATGGATGGTGGTCAGTAACTGGAATATGAGGTTACTGTGTCGATAGGCCTACTATTACAATAATATTTAGAAGAATCTATCAACATGTTACAAGCCTATATCTGATCACTGTTTCGCCAATAGTGGTTTTACCTACAGTGTCTTCAGAATGTATTCACACCCATTGACTTTTTCCACTTTTTGATCTTACAGCATGAATTAAAAAATGTATTAAATTGCTATTTTTTTTGTCACTGGCCTACACACCATAATGTCAGTAATGTTGATTTTGTTTTTATTTTTACAATTTAATAAACAATTTAAATAAGTATTTAGCCCCTTTTTGTTATGGCAGGCCTAAATAAGTTCAGGAGTAAAGATTTGCCTAACAAATCACATACAAAGTTGCAATGACTCATGGACTCACTCTGTGTGCAATAATGGTGTTTAACATGATTTGTGAATGACTACACACACATACAGTTACAGTATCTGTAAGGTCCCTCAGTCGAGTAATGAATTTCAAGCACAGATTCAACCACAGACCAAGGAGGTTTTCCAATGCCTCGCAAACAAGGGCGCCTATTGGTAGATGGGTCAAAAACAAAAGAGGCAGACATTGAATATCCCTTTGAGCATGGTGAAGTTATTAATTACACTTTGGATGGTGTATCAATACAGCCAGTCACTACAAATATATTACATAGAAATGAACTTTGTCCTGAAAAGAAAGCGTTATGTTTGGGGACAAAAACAACATCACTGACGGACACTCTACATATTTTCATGCATGGTAGTGGCTGCATCATGTTATGTGTATGCTTGTCATCGGCAAGGAATAGGGAGGTTGTTTTTTGTTGATAAAAATAAACAGAAAATTCACCTTTCAGCAGGACAATAACCTGACATTGGATGTTCCTGAATGGCCTAGTTACAGTTTTGACTTAAATCGGCTTGATAATCTATCGCAAAACTGGAAAATGGCTGTCTAGCAATGATCAACAACCAACTTGACAGAGCTTAAAGAATAATGGGCAAATGTTGTACAATCCAGGTGTGGAAAGCTCTTAGAGACTTAACRAGAAAGACTCACCGCTGTAATCGCTGCCAAAGGAGATTCGAACATGTATTGATTCAGGGGTGTCAATACTTATGTAAATTAGATATTTCTAGATTTCATTTTCAATAAATGTGCTAAAATGTCTAAACATGTTTTCACTTAGTCATTGTGGGATATTGTGTGTAGATGGGTGAAAAATATATTTAATCCATTTTGAATTCAGGCTGTAACACAACAAAATATAGAATCAAGGGGTATGAATACTTTCTGAAGGCACTTTATATTGTAATATAAATAATGTATTTTTTTTACCTAGTTGTAGCATAAACTGCATCAAGTTTTTATATGCATAAAGGCTAATAAGAAAATATGTCAAATCACTTGAGTAGCCTTCGTGAAAGTTTTCAAATTTGTGGTTGCATCAGTATGTATCTGAAATGCATCAGAAAAGTATTGGAAAGTTCAGGAACACGTCAGCTAAGCTCATCAGGTAGGCCTAACAATTGTTTGTGTAGAGAACATCTGCATTGCTTTTAATTGTGGTTTTGTCACAGTCCCTTGTAACGTTTTCCTACGCGGCCGGTGAGCATTGCAGAGGGAAACAAAAACATTTTTAAAAATGTGCGTGTTCACGAATCTTACCTTTTCAGAAATGGGGTCATAATAGCTAGTAGCTCCTACCGTTCAAAGACTTAGAGCCACATTTGTAGGACGAAAACCCACTCTGTTTGAGACCCACTCTGTTTGAGACCCACTCTGTTTGTCGCAACTGCTAAAATAGCGGACATGGCACCCAATTCTCTAGTACACCACTTTTAGACAGGACCCATATGGCTCTGGTCCAAAGTAGTACACTATATAGGGAATAGGGTGCCATTTGGGATGCAGAGTCAGTCAGTGGCCAATAAAGAGGCTCTCCCACACTTTACTCAGGTCAATGATGAGTGACTTAGAGTAAATACATACAACTATAGAAATACAAGGACTTGAGATTTGAATATTCTAATTSTATCCGTACAACAAGGAACTGAACAACGGTGAAGAGAATGACTACCAGAAGTAAAACCAACGTTCATACAACGMCCGCGCTCTGGGGGTGAAGTTTCCACTAGGAACAAATCTCCTGCCCCAATCCTAACCTTAACTATTAGTGGGGYAAATGAAAAARTTAACCAGATCAGCATCCAGGGCAATTTCAACCTACTACACTCGGAACGGGTTTAAACCAATGAGCAATAACGAGGACATGTCTACAGAACAGATTACACAACAGCTATCGTTATCATCATTATCCAGTTTTAGTGGATTAAAATAACAATGCTGGCTATATAATCAGAGTTCAGTCTCGTAGGGGGCTGTCGATGATAAAAATGATTTGATTCACTGTGGCCTTTTCTACGATGATAAAACGATTTGATTCACTGTGGCCTTTTCACAGACCCTGATTAAATGACAAAAATAAATATGCTCAATTAGGGTTTAGTCATGAAGTAACATTTAGATTTGTAATCAGCATTGACTATATGTCTATAGTCTGTGATATAAACTTCTTACACAAAGATTAAGGACAGTCCAGGCCTTCGACACCAACTTATCATCTCAAAGGAGACTTCATTTGTTTTACTCCAGCTCCCTCTTAAAAACATAGCTCAAATTTACCCCCGTCCTTATTGCACTACTGTAAATGGAAAATAAAAAAAGAAAGTCAAAGACATGATATGCCCTTTGAATTCAGAGGGTGTAAAATGTAAAGAAAGGGTGACATTTGGGATTTACAGCCCGTTTGCTACAGTGCACTACGTTACCCATAGGGTTCTGGTCAAAAGTAGTACACTACATTGCCATAGTGCAGTACTTTTGTCCAGAGCCCTATGGGTAACGTAGTGCTCTGGTCAAAAGTAGTGTACTACGTTACCCATAGGGCTCTGGTCAAAAGTAGTACACTACATTGCCATAGTGCACTACTTTTGTCCAGAGCCCTATGGGTAACGTAGTGCTCTGGTCAAAAGTAGTGCACTACGTTACCCATAGGGCTCTGGTCAAAAGTAGTACACTACATTGCCATAGTGCACTACTTTTGTCCAGAGCCCTATGGGTAACGTAGTGCTCTACTTTTGACCAGAGCCCTATCTAGAGCAAGGCAGCCCAACCCTTTTCCTGTAGATCTACTGTCCTCTTGGGTTTTCAGTCCAACCCTAATTTAACACACCTGATGCTACTAATTAGCTGCTCAACAAGATCTTACCTAGCTGAATCAGGTGTGTTAAATTAGGGTTGGACTGAAAACCTACAGGAGAGTAGATKTCCAGGAAGAGMGTTGGGCAGCCCTGGTTAAGAGAATAGGGTGCCATTTGGGACTTATTCAAGGGCTCTCATGGATCCTAATGGTTTTTATAGTGTGAATTAATAGAGGGTTCACACTGTTTTATTAAATAACTTTATGGCTCAACTCCTTTTCTGCCCTCTCGTGCTAAGTTCTCATTCGTTTTTCATCGCTCAGAGATTCTACCACAGAGCCCCTTTGTACTACTCAGCTGTTTGTGTGAAAGAAAATGGATTTTTGTCTGAGACAGAAATTGACCTGAGGTGAATTGTCAGATGTATGGAGGTTCAGGGTTTTAGTGAAAGGGGTCTGGTAGTGATGTCAAATGTGTAGCCCAACCGGTAGAATTTGATGACGTGATTGAAGGCCTAAGGGGGAGTATAGCAAGATTCACTATAGCCCTGGGTTCAAATACTATTCACTATAGCCCTGGGTTCAAATACTATTCACTATAGCCCTGGGTTCAAATACTATTCACTATAGCCCTCATCTCCAGACCTGGGTTCAAATACTATTCACTATAGTTCTCATCTCCAGACCTGGGTTCAAATATTATTTGAAATCATTTCAAATACTTAATCTGTGCTTGATTGAGCTTGCCTGGCTTAATGGACAAATAGAATAATCTCAAAACTCCACACCCTCCCATCTGACACTCTATACAGGCTAAAGCAAAATATTTGAATCCAGGTCAAAGCAAACTCAATCGGTTTTTAATAAGTTAATACTCTTATTATGAAAACACACACACACACACCTCTTATGTCACAGTTATTATTTMTCTATGTATTCCTTGTGTTATTARTTTCAAAACCGAAATATACTTTCTACTATTTCTCTTTTTCTCTCTGCATTGTTGGGAAGGGCCTGTAAGTTAGCATTTCACTGTTAGTCTACACCTGTTGTTTACCAAGCATGTGACATATACAATTTGATTTGGACTGTTTTTTTTATTTTATTTACATGTACAACATAAAATGTTTCTCTGAGTTCACTTTACTTCAACCCTCTCATTTGTAGTTCCTAACCTCACTCTTCCCGCTCTTTCTTCTTCCAGGTCCAGTCATCTGTGGCTGTAGGCACTCCGGACTACATTTCCCCTGAGATCCTGCAGGCCATGGAGGACGGCATGGGGAAGTACGGTCCAGAGTGTGACTGGTGGTCCCTGGGGGTCTGTATGTACGAGATGCTCTACGGGGAGACGCCCTTCTACGCAGAGTCCCTGGTGGAGACCTACGGCAAGATCATGAACCACGAGGTAAACTGGCYGACATTTAGGGGAAAAGTTTTTAGGTTGTGGTGACAACCTTGCGAGGGAAAGTGGAAAACGATTCTTAAAARGTCTCTACCATTTCAATTAGCGTCCATTCATGAAAAAAGTAGTCATTAAGGAAAGGAAACGAGGATAGGATGTCATGCAAGAGAATTGGGAGAGTGCCACTAGCCACAGGTATGGATAGGGAAATGTGATCATAGGTCCGGGTGTAGGGACAAGCATGTAGTGTACCTCTGAGGCAGAACAAAGCCAGGGGTCTCTAGTGCCTAGCTTGCAACAATGTAGATGTCGGGAATTWAGCTTGTGTGTCATCAGCATCCAAACTGCCTTGGTAACAAGCAATATGCATATATTCTATTATGCATGTCGAAAAAAGGAATGCTCCACAAACTGACAACTCAAAGCGACCAGAAGAGCTAGCCTATACCAAATCTATGGGCCAGCAATAAGTGCTAAATATTCCAAACATTTTAATAATGAATTATTTTGTTTCATGATTTATTGATTGTTTGTGTCCAAATGTACAGTATTTCACAGTTAATTATATGCTACACTTATTAAATATAACAAACTTTTGGATTATTAATCGGTTGAAATAGTTGTTCATGTGGATTGTTTACTTCAAGATACTTTTGGTCGTGTATGTTGAACACCTGCTCGTCGAACATCCATTCCAATGTCATGGGTATTAATATGGAGTTGGTCCCCCATTTGCTGCTATAACAGCCTCCACTCTTCTGGGAGGGCTTTCCATTAGATGTTTGAACATAGGGGTGGCAGGTAGCCTAGTGGTTAGAGCATTGGGCCAGTAACCGAAAGGTTGCTGGATCGAATCCCCGAGCCGACAAGGTAAAAATCTGTCGTTCTGCCTCTGAACAAGACAGTTAACCCACTGTTCCCTGGTAGGCCGTCATTGTAAATAAGAATTTGTTCTTAACTGACTTGCCTAGTTAAATAAAGGTTCCATTTAATAAACATTTTAAAATTGCTGCAGGGACTTGCTTCCATTCAGCCACAACAGCATTCGTGAGGTCGGGCACTGATGTTGGGCGATTAGGCCTGGCTCGCAGTCGATGTTCCAATTCAACCGAAAGGTGTTTGATGGGGTTGAGGTCAGGGTTCTGTGCAGGCCAGTCAAATTCTTCCACACCGATCTCAACAAACCAGTTCTGTATGGACCTTGCTTTGTGCACGTGGGCATTGTCATGCTGAAACAAGAAAGGGCCTTCTCCAAACTGTTGCCACAAAGTTGGTAGCACAGAATCGTCTAGAATGTCATTGTACGCTGTAGCGTTAAGATTTCCCTTCACTGGAACTAAGGGGCCCGAACCATGAAAAACAGCCCCAGACCACTATTCCTCCTCCACCAAAGTTTACAGTTGGCACTACGCATTCGGGCAGGTAGCGTTCTCCTGGCATCCGCCAAACCAAGATTAATCCGTTGGACTGCCAGATGGGGAAGCGTGATTCATCACTCCAAGAGAACGRGTTTCCACTGCTCCAGAGTCCAATGGTGGCGAGTTTTACACCACTCCAGCCAACGATTGGAATTTTTCATGGTGATCTTAAGCTTGTGTGCGGCTGCTCGGCCATGGAAACCCATTTCATGAAGCTCCCGACTAACAATTCTTGTGCTGACGTTGCATCCAGAGGCAGTTTGGAACTCGGCATTGAGTGTTGCAACCGAGGACAGACTATTTTTACGCGCTATGRGCTTCAGCACTCGGCGGTGCTGTTCTGTGAGCTWGTGTGTCCTACCACTTTGCGGCTGAGCTGTTGTTGCTCCTAGAMYTTTCCACTTCACAYTAACAGCACTWACAGTTGACCGGGGCAGCTCTAGCAGGGCAGAAATTTGACAAACTGATTTGTTGGAAAGGTGGCATCCTATGACGGTGCCACATTGAAAGTCACTGAGCTCTTCAGTAAGGCCATTATACTGCCAATGTTTGTCTATGGAGATTGCATGGCTGTGTGCTCGATTTTTGTACACCTGTCAGCAACGGGTGTTGCTGAAATAGCCGAATCCTAATTTGAGGGMGTGTCCACATACTTTTGTATATGTAGTGTAAGTCTGTTGATTTGATGCCCTTCAGTCTAATCAAATTAAATTGTATTTGTAACATGCGGCGAATACYACGGGTGTAGACTTGTGTTGCCTGTTCCAAAAGTTTGTGATTGTTTGGTGGTGTAGGTACTGGGGTGTTTTATTAACAAGTTGGCCACCTACATGGTCTGATTACTTCCTGAAGATATCCAGGTTAATGCTCCTTCTCAAGGGTCCAGTTCCTGAAACACTAGCCTACTTTCTAACAACTATTTTCATCAAAGTCTCTGTCAGTATCTAAACTGGTGCTTGTCATGCCTTATCGAACACGTTCTCTCTGTCTCTGGTTCTGTCTCTGGTTCTGTCTCATTCTCAGCTATTACTTGTTAATAGCCCGTCTCTGTCAAACCCCCGTCTCTGTCAAACCCCCGTCTCTGTCAAACCCCCGTCTCTGTCAAACCCCCGTCTCTGTCAAACCCCCGTCTCTGTCAAACCCCCGTCTCTGTCAAACCGCGCCGTCTCTGTCAAGACCCTCAGTCTCTGTCCCTCTGGCTCACCGGTCCTCCTCCTTCAGGCTCCGTTCTCTCTCTCCGCTCGTCTCTTACCTCCTCTGGCTCCCGTCTCTCTCCCTCTGGCTCCCGTCTCTCTCCCCTGGCTCCTCTCTCTCCCTCTGGCTCCCGTCTCTCTCCCTCTGGCTCCGTCTCTCTCCCTCTGGCTCCCGTCTCTCTCCTCTGGCTCCGTCTCTTCTCCCTCTGGCTCCCGTCTCTCTCCTCTGCGCTCCCCCGTCTCTCTCCCTCTGGCTCCCGTCCTCTCTCCCTCTGGCTCCCCGTCTCTCTCTCTCTGGCTCCGTTCTCTCTCTCTGCTCCCGTCTCTCTCCCGTGGCTCCTCTCTTCCTCTCGCTTTCGCCCCGTCTCTTCCTCTCTCTCAGCCCCCTCTCTCTCCGTCTCTCCCCATCTTCTCTCTCTTCTCGCCCCCCGTCTCCCTCCCTCATCTCGTCTCCCCTCGCTGTCTCTCTCATCGCCCCGCCCATCTCTTGCTCCTCCATCCGTGACTGTCGTCTCTCTCTCATCCCCCACTTCCTGATTATTTTGCTGGTGTGTGTTGGGGGGAATGTGATGTTTGTGTATTGTGTGCTAATGACCCAATAAAGGAAACTTAAAAAAAATAAAAATAATCCACTCTCTCCTCCCTCTCTCCACCCTTTCTCTCTCACAGGAACGTTTCCAGTTCCCCCTCAACATGTCTGTGACGTTGTCGGAGGACGCAAGGACCTGATCTCGCGCCTAACTCTGCGGCCGCGAGCGTCGCCTGGGCCAGAATGGCATCGGCGACTTCAAGGATCACCCCTTTTCGCCGACATCGACTGGGAACACATTCCGCTCCACTGAGGCGCCCTACATCCCCGACGTCAGCTCCCCATCTGACACCCTCCAACTTTGACGGTGGACAAGTGAATTCTTAAAAACCCGGTGGGTGTACTGGGAAAAACGAGCTGGCTAGCTCATGTTAACTGGAAACGAGACTAGGCTAAGCTCATGTTAAACTGAAACGAGCTGGCTAGCGGGCGGAGTACTGACAGTGCTTATACACTGGAAACAGCAAGTAGCTCAGTTATGAAACAGGTGGGTAGCTCCCAGTAAACTGACGAGCTGGTACCTGTTAACTGGAAACGAAGCGTGGCTAGGTCTCATGTAACTGGAAACGAGGCTGGTAACCTCATGTATAATAGGAACGAAGCTGGCTTAGACCTCATAAGTATAACTGAGAAACGAGACCTGCGCTAGCTACCATAAGTTAACTAGAAATACGAAGCTAGGACTAAGCTCATTAACTAGAAACGAGCTGGCAGCTCATGTTAAACTAGAAAACGCAGCCTGGACTAGCCTCATGTTACACTAGAACGAGCTGGAACATAGCTCATGTTAACATAGAAACCAGACTGGCTAGCTTCAATGATTAACCTAGAAACGAGCTGGCTAGCTCATGTTAACTAGAAACAGAGCTGGCAGCCTCCATGTTAACACTAAGAAACGAAGCCTGGTCTAGCTCAATGTTAACTAGAACGAGCTGGCACTAGCATCATGTAACAATAGAAAAAACGAGCCTGCTAGCCATGTTACATAGAAACGAGCTTAGGCTAGACTCCTGATTAACTGGAAACGAGCTGGCTAGCATCATGATTAACTGGACAACGAGCTGGCTAGCTCACTGTCATACTGGAAAACGAGCTGCAGCCTCATTTAAACTAGGAAACAGAGCTGCAGCTCATGTTTAACTGAAAACGAGCTGCTAGCTCATAGTATAACTGGAACACGAGCTGGACTAGCTCATGTTAACTGGAAACCGAGTTAGCTCATGAGCGAACAGTAGTATGTTACTGAAACGCCTAAGCTAGCCATTGACGGAAACGAGCTGGCTAGCTCATGTTAACTGGAAACGAGTGCTAGCTCATGTTAATTTGGAAACGAGCTGGCTAGCTCATGTTAACTGGAACGAGCTGGCTAGCTCATGTTAACTGGGAACGAGCTGGCTAGCTCATGTTAACTGGAAACGAGCTGCTAGCTCATGTTAAATGGAAACAGAAGCTGGCTAGATATATGTTAGATCGAAAACGA
Source organism: Salvelinus sp. IW2-2015 (assembly GCF_002910315.2). NCBI lineage: Eukaryota > Metazoa > Chordata > Actinopteri > Salmoniformes > Salmonidae > Salvelinus > Salvelinus sp. IW2-2015. The sequence goes on along the minus strand of NC_036868.1, from coordinate 588,290 downwards.
GCGGCATAGCAAAACACTAATTAGAAAGAAAAAAACTATCAGCTAGATGGCTAACTAGAAAACAGCTAGCTTGCCAACACTACCTGGAAACCAGCAAGCTAATGCTGACTATTCAACTTCCAGCCATCGAGGAACAAAATACTTCTGTTTTTCTTTTTTAATAGATAGTAATAGATCAATCAATATCACTGATACTCCACCTGAAGTCGTAGGTCTCTGATTAGGAGGGAAGAATAAAAAACTGAGTTGTTTGGGCCATCCAGTTCCTCAGTTGAACGGCCCAGAGCTAACTGGTGTTTACTGTTGTAAACATTTTACTTGGTTGTTTTCTTGGTCTGTTTGGCTGTTCCACTCTAACTAATCTGATGCCCCCTCCTTGGCTTTCTCTCTGTCTCTGTGTGTCTTTCTCTCACCCCCCACCCAACAGGACATCGCTCCTCCAGTCACACACAGCGGCTTCACCGGCCAGCATCTGCCCTTCGTGGGCTTCACCTACACCACGGACAGCTGCTTCTCGGACCGCGGCAGCGTCAACAGGGCCGGCCTGTCCGATGGGAGCTCCCAGGATGGGGGAGGAGAAGAGGGGGTTCCCCCGGACCAGGAGGGGGGGCTGGAGGTGGAAGCCTTTGAGAGGAGGATCCGCCGGCTGGAGCAGGAGAAGCAGGAGCTGAACCGCAAGCTGCAGGGTGAGCTAGGGGGCGGTAGAGGACAAAGAGACACACAAACAACCTCTGTGACCCTGAGTGTAAATGTGGACATGACCTCTGACCCTTAACCTGTGTGTTGCCCCTTCTGTTCCCTCCAGAGTCCACTCAAGCAGTGCAGTCTCTCCACGGGCCGGGCCGRGGGGCCAGCACCCTGGGCCGGGACAAGGAGATGAAGAAGCTCAACGAGGAGATCGACCGGCTCAAGAAGAAACTGGCAGGTCAGTGCTCTCTGTGCAACCCAATCTGGCAACGCACCACTAGTCGGCTCATCTGGCAACCCAACCCTGTCTGGGCATTTACTCCATGCCTGAGTCGAACACACAGGTCAACTACTGTCTGGGCATTTAAAATAGGTATGATTCGAACACACATAATTTAAACCAGGCCTGGGTCGAACATGCAGATCATTTAAACCAGGCCTGGGTTGAACACACATCATTTAAACCAGGCCTGGGTCGAACAGCATACATGATGCATTTAAACTCAGGCCTGTTTGTTGAACAGCACATAAATTTAAACCAAGTCCCTGGGTCGAACATACAGATCATTTAAACCAAGGCCTGGGTGGAAACACAAAAGACATTATAAAACGCAGAGCGCTGGGTGGAACAAACACAGATCTTTAAAACGAAGGCCTGGGTCGGATATCAACTACAGATCATTATAAACCAGGCCTAGGGCAATACAGTGAAAAAACACCGGGTGAACACTCATGTAAAACCAGGCCTAGGGTCGAACGATCAACATTAATGCAAGCCTGCAATAATTTAAACCAGGCTGGGTTGAACACA
>NC_036868.1:583114-583927 GCF_002910315.2 Salvelinus sp. IW2-2015 | reverse complement strand
AACACTTTGCATGCCAACATTTAGCTTGCTAACACTTTGCATGCCAACATTTAGCTTGCTAACACTTTGCATGCTAACATTTAGCTTGCTAACACTTTGCATGCTAACATTTAGCTTGCTAACACTTTGCATGCTAACATTTAGCTTGCTAACACTTTGCATGCTAACAATCGTGAATGAAGTTAGCTGTCAGAGGCTGTCAAAGCTGGAGGCAAAGTGGCAGTGTGTTAGCGACGTTTAGCTACTTTAGCTTTCTGTGACGAGGGCATATCTGTATTATTACATTCCAGTGGGTGTGTCTGCCTATATGAGTGTGTTTAAGCATGTATAACAATTCCAGACTTTCAACCTCAACACACAACCAGTTCTGGTGCTATCGCTTCTCCTGTCATTCAGAAAGCATAGAACAACTTCTCTTGTTATCTATTCATTCATTTCTCCATTRGAATGCCAGTATTCCCTTGAGGGCCTCGCCTGTCTGGTGCTGTCTGTATTGTCGCTCGGCAGTTGAACACGAATTCCTAGTAGGCATTCTCCATATTGCTGTAGTGTCTCCTCTCCCTCATCTGCTCTAATCTGAACAAGGAATGGAGGCCAATTGAGACTATTGAGATGCACCCCAGGCCTACAAACCCACACCCTCTATCCTTCCCAAGAGCTAAATGCTAAGTGCTAACAGGGTCCAGGTGGTTGTTGGTGACCCCAGAGCTAAATGCTAAGTGCTAACAGGGTCCAGATGGTTGTTGGTGACCCCAGAGCTAAATGCTAAGTGCTAACAGGGTCCAGATGGTTGTTGGTGACCCCAGAGCTAAA
>NC_036868.1:581364-582303 GCF_002910315.2 Salvelinus sp. IW2-2015 | reverse complement strand
TGACCCCAGCTAAAGTTCATGGGGTCAGGGACTCGAGTAAAGGAAGAGAGAGGGGGTCAATGATGGCAGGGTGATAAGCCAATGTGAGAATCAATCAATCACATTTATTTATAAAGCCCTTCTTACATCAGCTGATGTCACAGTGCTGTACAGAAACCCAGCCTAAAACCCCAAACGGCAAGCAATGCAGGTGTAGAAGCACGGTGGCTTGGAAAAACTCCCTAGAAAGGCCAGAACCTAGGAAAGAAACCTAGAGAGGAACCAGGCTCTGAGGGGTGGCCAGTCCTCTTCTGGCTGTGCCCGGTGGAGATTATAACAGAACATGGCCAAGATGTTCAAACGTTCATAGATGATAGATTTACCCATACCTGTTATATGTATGGGTAAATCTATCCTGGTAAAGGATAGAGTGTGTGATGTTGACCTCTGCTTTGTTTCCGTGTGTTTGTTAGTTGGAGGCCCAGTTGGAGGATGCCAAGGCAGAGGCATCTAAGGAGCGAAAGCTGCGTGACCACAGCGAAGTCTATTCTAAACAGCTGGAGATGGAGCTTGAGACCCTCAAGGTTAGAGGTCACACACACTACTTTCCTACTCATCTTCCAGTTTTCGTTCCCTTCCTCTCTCCATCCTCCTCTACCGGTCTCCTCTCTCCATCCTCCTCTACCTGTCTCCATCCTCCTCTACCTGTCTCCATTCTTCTCTCCTCTCTCCATCCTTCTCTCCTCTCGCCATCCTTCTCTCCTCTCGCCATCCTTCTCTCCTCTCGCCATCCTCCTCTACCGCCACCCTCCTCTACCTAGCCCTACTAGTATCTTTCCTCTACCTAGCCCTACTAGTATCTCTCCTCTACCTAGCTCTGCTAGTATCTCTCCTCTACCTAGCCCTTCTAGTATATCTCCTCTACCTAGCCCTACTAGTATCTCTCCTCTACCTAGCCCT
>NC_036868.1:578237-579345 GCF_002910315.2 Salvelinus sp. IW2-2015 | reverse complement strand
AAAATTATGCTAATTTCTAACTCATGATTTAAAAACACATTAAAACCCCTATAGAAACAATACTGTGTCTTTCTCCTCCCAGGTGAAGCAGCAGGGTAGCGGGCGTGGGGCCGGAAGCAGCAGCCCCGAGCTGCAGCAGGAGCTGTCCAAGGTGAAGTCGGAGCTGGACAAGAAGGTGCTGTTCTACGAGGAGGAGCTGGTGCGCCGCGAGGCCTCCCACACCAGCGAGCTCAAGGGCCTCCGGAAGGAGCTCCACGACTCAGAGGGKCAGCAGCTCTCTCTCCACAAGGAGCTGCTCATGCTCAAGGACAAGCTGGAGAAAGCCAAGAGAGAGAGGTGGGTTTAGGATAGGATAGATTTAGGCTTTTGCCGAGATTGAGAGGTAGGTTAGGCTAGCATCCACTATGTGGCTAAAGTTAAAATGGCGTAACTACCCATTAATGGAAGACTTGAGCTACGGGGTCAAGTATGAGAATCTCTTCAGGATTAGAGGGAGKTTTTCTAAAGAGAATTGTCCAGACCTTTACATTTCTACATTAAAGTGGAAATCTGCGATTGCTACATCCATTTTTGGACATGAAAATMAATGATGAATACCCCATTTTTGATTCTTGAAGAATATAACTTATAAATGCCTCATGAGTTTACTGTCATTCCCCATCAGAACCCAAAATATAAGCTTGTTTTACTCATAAATGTGAACAAAGACTGTATCGCTCGGTTAAAACTCATTTAGATTTCTCATGGCTGGTCAGTCCTCTCATCCATGAACCATCTATGAGTTAAAGAGTGGCTACATTTCTCCTGCCCCATCCTTAAGCTGTTTACCCAAAAAGGTGGTGGGGTGCCTGTGTTATTGTTTGAACTGCAGACATGAGATCTCATCCTTTGTGTGTGTGTGTGTGTGTGTGTGTGTGTGTGTGCAGACAAACCGAGACAGACGAGGCAGTGGGCGCTCTAAAGGACAAGTACGAGCGTGAGCGCAGCATGCTGACTGAGGAGAACCGCAAGCTGACCACAGAGGCTGACAGGGTAAGGCCCACACATAGGTAGAGTTTACACACTGTGGGAAAGACAGGTGTTGCGAATGGACTCTTAATTGCTCTCT
>NC_036868.1:558342-571422 GCF_002910315.2 Salvelinus sp. IW2-2015 | reverse complement strand
CAAGACTTGGCCTCTAAGAAGGAGAGCGTGGCTCACTGGGAGGCCCAGATCGCTGAGATCATCCAGTGGTCAGTGCAAAGGCAGCTAGCTGTACAGGGCCGAGGACTTGTCCAATGGGATAGCTCCTTTTCCTTTTCTGTTGTAAAATGTTTTGCCATGGTGTGCCCAAATGAATATGAACTGTGTAAGGCCTGTATAGATGCTTATGAAACCTTTCCTAAACTGGTGTGTGTGTGTGTGAACCCGTAGGGTGAGCGACGAGAAGGATGCCCGCGGCTACCTGCAGGCCCTGGCCTCCAAGATGACTGAGGAGCTGGAGTCTCTCCGCAGCTCCAGCCTGGGCCCACGACCCCTGGTAAGATACACTACAGACACACACACACACACACACTTAAACGTATACTAATCTAACAAACACACGCAAACTTAGATGTATACAGACCTTCGCCCCACACACATACACCTTGGGCCAACTGTCAAATTAGGGCCCTGGTCTGAGCACAGGCGTAATTAGGGGATACCACCACATCACACGGTACTTCCCTTGTTGTGGTGATTCTAATGTTCCTCTGCTGAACACATTGCATTRATCCCATATTGCACACAGTCCATTGACACAGTGCAGCTGGATGTAAATTGAAGAGATCCAGGTCAGGTGCCTGACTGGAGGGGACAGCAGCTGTATATAGGCCATGCCCCACAAGCTGTGTAGAGGCAGCACCCAGTCTACTCATTTCACCCTATGGCATTACTGCCAAGGTGCAGTATCGTAGAATTATATAATAACTAGACCAAGTTATGAAAATGGAGTCCCATACGTTCCTATGGACTTTGTATCAGGCAATCAGCCAGACAGGTCTGCTACACTGGACATGTAACTTTGGCCGAGTAAGAGTTGGCGCCCCACGTTAGCCTTTCCCTCCCGATGATCACTGTAGCCTTTCCCTCCCGGCGCCGCCACTGTAGCCTCCCGGCGCCCCCACTGTAGCCTCCGGCGCCCCACTGTGCTCCCGGCGCCCCACTTTAGCCTCCCGGCGCCCCACTGTAGCCTCCCGGCGCCCCACTGTAGCCTTTCCCTCCCGGCGCCACGATATCTTTCCACAAAGCCTTGGGCCTTGTGCAGTACTTTCTATGGATGGAAAGGTGTTGTATCAGACATGGTAGTCTTTACTTCAAATTGGTTTTAGCAATCAATGTGAAATGAATTAGAAATCACGTAATTTGTTCTTAAATATTGCATATCTACTATATTTCACAATGCATTTGTATCAATACATAATTAGTCACCTGTTGAGAGATCGTCTGTCTGGCTCCATTATAATCTCTTTAGATATAACTCTGTAGTTTATTCTGTGTGTGTAGGGAGTCCATCTTCCTCTTATTTTCTGCCTTAACCTGGTTACAGGGAGAGGAATATTACATCAAACGTGACCTTGAGTGCAGTTCCCTTAGCTAGCGTTAGCACACTTGTCATCTCCCCTCRGTCCATTRCCATTAGACAGGGCTATTTAGCTAGCGTTAGCAGCAACGTTGGCACACCTGTCATCTCCCCTCCATCCATTCCCATTAGACAGGGCTATTTATGGTAGACTTAGCATTAGTAGCGTTAGCTTAATGATATTAGCTCCTGGTGTCTGTCTGGGTACTTTTGGAAGCATAGTGCTCGCCAGACGGAGAAAGGCTATACCCGCTGTTGTTGCTGATACTGTTTTAAGAGTGGAGTAACGTTGTGATCATCCCAAATGGCACCCTGTTCRCTACATAGTAGTYGATTTGCTCAAGCAATCAAAACAAAGGGGGGGAGCATTAAACTCCCCAATGATGGAGAAATTGTAGAAAAATATTTTGGTTGCCAATCATTTCCTTCCTTTGCAAAGTTGTGTTGGTGTACTCTGGTGAAGTGTTGAAGTGTCTGTGAGTTGCGTTGAGTGCTCTTCTGTTTTAACCTCCCGRCCCCAGCAAGGCTCAGGAGTGGCCACTCCTCCCCTGAAGCCCTTTCCCTCAGCTGGGGGGGACAAGAGGGTGAGTGCGTCCTTCAATCAAAGCCAGCCTCCAATCACTGCGGATGTGACGCTCCGCCGTAGGCAGTGCAGAGGACTGCTCTCATGCCGATTGTGTCGCCAGTCTGTCACTCATATGGCCCATTTAATACCGATTGGTGATTTTTGATTTTCTTGAGAGAAAAAATGACCTGGAATAGCCAGCGTGATCTGAATTCTAACATGATATTTTAGGCCCGTTTGAAAGTGGGTTTGACGTCCCCAGATAGTGAGTATTTAAAAATACTGGCACTGCTTTGAAGCATTCGGAGACCTAGAAAGCAAAATTGGATTCGGAGTGTAAATTATCTGAGGAGTTTGAAGGGGCCACATGTGTTTCAGACAAGACGGATACTATAAGATGCTTCCATTGCTTACAAGAACCAAGAACCTAGGAATACATTTCAGGGGAGCGGGTTAGTAGAAGTTGCCCTTAAATACTGATATTCATATATTCTTCCATCACCCTAATGGTTAAGTTTAGGATGGGGGGGTAGGGAGCTCTTAGGGATGGGGGTAGGGAGCTCCTTAGGATGGGGAGGGAGGGAGCTTTGGATGGGGGGGAGGGGGTCTTAGGATGGGGGGTTGGGAGCTCCTTAGGATGGGGGGGTGGAGCCCTTAGGATGGGGGGGTAGGGAGCTCCTTAGGATGGGGGGGTTAGGGAGCTCCTTGGATGGGGGGGTAGGAGTCCTTAGGTGGGGGGGGTGGGGCTCTTGGATGGGGGGGGTCTCCTTAGGATGGGGGGTAGGGAGCTCCTTAGGATGGGGGGGTAGGGAGCTCCTATAGGGATGGGGGGTAGGGAGTCCTTAGGATGGGGGGGTAGGGAGCTCCTTAGAGTACAAGAGATCCACATTTGTGCTGTGCAGGAGCACTATGGATCCTCTTCTTTTCTCACACCTCCTCTCGCTGTCTCTCTTGCTCTTTTCTCTCTCTCTCGCTCTTTTCTCTCTCTCTCGCTCTCTTTCATCTCTCTCTCTCTCGCTTCCTTTCATCTCTCTCTTCGCTCTCTTTCATTCTCTCTCTCCTGTAACGTAGAGACTGGCTAGAATTTCAGTCAGACTGTCTGGGGGAATAGGTATTAGGAGGGGGGGGGGCGTAGTGGACGGGCTGGGTATAGAGGTATGATGCCTCATTTCCTGTCCCGTTTCCTGTCCCCGCGATCCCCAGCATCCGCGGAATGTCATCTCAGCTTCCAGAAAAGTCATTTGTCATTGGCTCTCATTCGCTCGATAAAAGATGTCCATCGTGTGTGTGTGTAAGGGAGGGTACGGTGGAGATGATGAAATCTCAAATATTTTTTGCACCTGTGCTGAATTGTATTTGAGTTGGGCGATATGGTTGTGTTTGAGGTTTAGCTGACATGATTGGACAGCCATTTTCTTGAGGGCATGTTCAGTTAGCTTTTTTTCTAGTTGAATGGATTCCTACATCTTATACACTCTATTGCATTACACAGGGACTATTACATCACAGCGTGACAGTCACAAGACGATCTATAGGAGAGCATACAACACAGAGCAGATTCAATACACAGTGGAACTAACCGCATTGGCCAGTTGCCAGTCTCTAAAAGGAATCAGTTGAGTGATTTGTTGCCAGTCCCTCTAAAAGGAATCAGTTGAGTGATTTGTTGCCACTCTCCTCTAAAAGGAATCAGTTGAGTGATTTGTGGCCAATCGGTGAATCGAAACCACGTTCTGGCGTTGCCTGCACCGTTTACACCCCATGTTAAGAGCGACTTCAATCGTCACACAATAATTGGCCACTGAGATGTTTTACATCAACCCCCCCCCCCCCCCCCTGAATACAATACAGTAATTCCTGCTCTCCAGTCGACCCCCTGTGGAAGGTGCGACGCAGCCAGATGGGACAGTCGGCCCGTTTGGGAGCTGCAGTTGCCCTGGACGCCGAGATACGGGCCAAGCAGCTGGTCCAGGAGGAGCTTGCAAGGTCAAAGCCTCAACATCTCCTTGAAAGGTCAGCCTGCCCCACATATCAACCGTGTCCCCCCCCCACATTGTACACTTGGGTTTAGACAGATGGAAACAGAGAGGAGGATGGGTAAGTGGGGAGTACAGTAGGAAAGGTGGACTATGGTATTTTTTAACCACAACTGTGTATATATATATATATATATATATATATATATATATATATATATATATAATATATATATATATAATATATAATATTATATATACACATATGTACGTGTGTGTGTGGTGTGTGTGTGTGTGTGTGTGTGTGTGTGTGTGTGTGTGTGATACTATATATATATATATATCATAATAGTATAGAATATATATAATATATATATATGTGTATGTATATATATATATATAATATATATTTTGTAGGTGTGTTCTTCTAGTTGAAGGTACATTTACTGAGTAATGTTATTATGTTATGGGTTGTTCTGTGTTTGCTACATACAATAATTTATAATTGGTGTGTGGTGGTAATGTATATATAATGTTATCATATTATAGTACACATTAGATATTTGTGTGTGTGGAGTTGGTGTGATGTATAATAATCATTATAATATAATACAGTACCTTCAGAAAGTATTCAAACCCCTCGACTTTATCCACATTTTGTTGTGTTAGTCTGATTTTAAAATAGATTAAATAGCGATTATTTTGTCACTGACCTACACGCAATACCTCAATTTCAAAGTGGAATTGTTTAAAAAAAWAWATATATTCTTACAAATCAATTAGAAATGAGAAGATGAAATGTCTTGAGTCAAAAAGTATTCAACCCCTTTGTAATGGCAAGCCTAAATAAGTTCAGGAGTTCAAATTTAAATTTAACAAATGATATAATAAGTTGCATGGACTCACTCGGTGTGCAATAATAGTMTTTAACATGAATTTTGAATGACTACCTCATCTCTGTACCCCACACATTACAATTATCTGTAAGGTCCCTCAGTCGAGCAGTACATTTCAAACACAGATTCAACCACAAAGACCAGGGAGGTTTTCKAATGCCTCGAAATGAAGGGCACCTGTTGGTAGATGGGTAAAAAAAAATATATTGTATATCCCTTTGAGCATGGTGAAGTTAATAATTACATTTGGATGGTGTATCAATACACCCAGTCACCACAAAGATACAGGTATCCTGCTTAACGCCGTTGCCGGAGAGGGAGGAAACCGAGTTTAATGGCTGTGATAGGAGACAACTGAGGATAGATCAACACCATTGTAGTTACTCCACAATACTAACCTAATTGACAGAGTGAAAAGGAGAAGAAAAAAAATATTCCAAAACATGTGTCCTGTTTGCAACAAGTCACMAAAGTAATACTGCAAAAAATGTGTCAAAGCAATTCACTTTTTGTCCTAAATACAAAGTGTTATGTTTGGTGCCAATACAACCAAATTCAAACACACTCCATATTTTCAAGCATGTGGTTGCATCATGTTATGGGTATGCTTGTAATCGGTAAGGGAAACCCAGCCGCGAGCTGCCCAGTGACCTAACCCCACATACCTAGACACAGACATTCACCACCCCACACGGTTGGCCCCTAGCGTGAAAGAGCTTGTGCAGGTTAGGTAGCTAGCTACATGCTGATTTGATGCAAAGGTGAAGTTTTATTTCGGTTTTAAGTGGGCATAAATGGGAAAGAGGGAAGAGGATGAATCATAACCCACTTTTTCCCTCTCTCTTTCCTTGACACACACACAGCAAACTGAAGGATTCAGAGTCCAGGAGCAGGGATATGGTGGAGCAGCTGGAGGTCATGAAGAAGGACTTGGAAGAGAGCCGTTCCCGCTCAGACAAAGGTTGGTCGACCATACTCTTAACCCTTGTTCTTACCCTAAAACAGGGTACCACTGCTGGCGAGATGAACGTTCCCCGCGGGTGATTTTATTCTTCTTCACATAAGACTGTAAAAACACCAGCTAATCAGCTCGAAGTCATTTTTTTAAAAGTATTCCCATTTTGCATAATAGAAACAGATGTTTAAAGTTGTATATATTTACATACAAGGTTTGAAATTGTTATGTTTTAGTCAYATATATATGTTCGGGCATCTTGCGGTCAATTTGCAAATTATTTGTAGTTATGTTCCGGCTCCCTGACCCATCCGCTCAAGAAGAAATCGTCCCACGGCTGAATCTAGTTGATTATCCCTGCTCTCAACTGTCCCTGGCAAATGTCAAAGTACAGAAATAGGTTGTTAGTTTCTCTACCTAACACAAATGTATAATTGGTGTTGTTCGTACGGATACGAAACGTTTGTTTTTGGTTTTATTTGATCATTGGAGATACACATTCATCAAATCAAACTTTATTTGTCACATGCGCCAAATACAACATGTGTKGACTTTACCATGAAATGCTTACTTACAAGGCATTAACCAACAGTGCAGTTCAACTAGAGGTAAGGAAATATTTATCAAGTAGATTCAAATATAAAGTAATAATAAAAAGTAACACAATAACAATGACGAGGCTATATACAGGGGGCACCGGTACCGAGTCAGTGTGGAGGCTATATACAGGGGGCACCGGTACCGACGTCCAGTGTGGAGGCTATATACAGGGGGCACCGGTACCGAGTCAGTGTGGAGGCTATATACAGGGGGCACCGGTACCGAGTCAGTGTGCTGGGGTACAGGCTAGTTGAGGTAATTTGTACATGTTGGTGGGGGTGAAGTGACTATGCATAGATAATAAACAGCGAGTAGCAGCAGTGTACAAAAGAGAGGGGGGGTCAATGTAAATTGTCCGGTGGCGATTTTATGAATTGTTCCGCAGTCTTATGGCTTGGGGGTAGAAGCTGTTGATTAGCCTTTTGGTCCATTCATCCATAACTATTAATGATTACCTCTCATAGAGAAACATTTCATTTCATTCTCTAGTATTGTCAGTTACATGTTTCCCTTCAACTGTACTTATGTGAAGGAGTATTCCTCTTTAGAATAGTATAAATGCAGGCTATGCTCAGGCTGTCCTTGTCTTCTAAATACAGGTCTGAAACTGCCCGATTTCCAGGACTCCATTTTCGAGTACTTCAACACCTCTCCACTGGCCCACGACCTGACGTTCAGAGTGAGTGTCTCTCTGCACGTCTTTCTCTCCCCCGTCACATGTCCGTAACAAACTTTAACAGCCACTCTCTCGCAGTCTCTGTGTGTATCGGTGGTGACAGGCCGGTGGGAGTTGATAAATATATAGAGGGTGGAGGACTTGGCATGGCTGGTGTCCCATAGAGCACCCTGCTAGACAGGAGTCAGAATGGAGACGGCATTGCAGACGGCACCGCTGTGGTTAAATGCATACAGACACACACACACACAGACTGGCTGGCTAGCGCTTTTGTCACACTCGCATAGTCACACAATTTATAAACAGACATGCACACATTTATACACACTTACACTGAAATCCTTAAAAAGAGAGACCCGGATTGAGGTACACACAGTTCAAAGTGCGAAAGGGCCAAGCTCCGGAGTTTATATCACCATGTCCTCTGATGTACTCAATCAGGTCATCACCACAAAGAACTTCAAAGGTACGGAGAGGGGGGAGCAAGCAGAAAATACCTCCTGACCCTCCAACCCATGGAATAAATTGGGGTAATTTTACCCATCCGCACACGGTAACCTGATGCAGCTGCCAAGGTTTGGACAGGATCTGCAGCTAATGGGACAACGTTATGAGAAGGGCTCAAGGCCGCAAAGGAACTGCAACGGAGTAAGCAGAGGTACAAGAAAGCTTGTCATGACCTGAACTTAATGAGAGGGAGAAGATGGACAAAACTATCAGCTGCTAACTGCTTCTCACTTTCAACACCACTAGCGCACGCTGCTTTGTGGTCGAAAGATCTTGCTGCTCAGCGCAACCGTGAACCTGTTTTTTTTTCACCACCTGGCTACCTCAAGGTTGTAAAAATAGGGATTAGTCAGCATTGAAGCCGCTAGGTCAGCATAAAGGCCCCAGAAGACCTGATTCAGTGTTGTTTCAGAGGAAACGGCTTGTGGTGAAGGGGCCATTTTGTCTTAGTTCCCTCAATTTTCTCAGGGCCATAAATTGGCACACGATAAACCATCGGAAGCGGTGGTCTAAGCATGTCCTCGCAGTAAACCCTGTTGAATGACCTTATCAACTCTGGCCCCCATTGTGTTCTTATTCTGCAAAAGAACCCCATAAACCCCGAAAGATAAACCATAAACCCCCAAAAACCTGTGCTTTTTTTGTCCCCCACGTGTGTCACCCTTCCAAAAAAGGAATCGGTCTCTTCCTCGTCCGCGTCCTCTCTGCTAGCGTTTTGGGATGAAGTAAGTGGTTTCCTCAGAGCTCCTTCCCCCATTTTCTCAGTTAATCCCTAACCCAGGGGGGTTGTGCTGCCAGCATACAAAAAGGTTGGGAGAAAATAGAGGTTTCGCCAGGTGTGTTGCCCTGTTTTTAGCAATTAGCAGTTACCCATTAGCATGCTAATACGGGCTAATACTTTAGCTTCTTGTCTCTTATGGTAGTGTGCATGATCGTTTAAACTTTTCCTAGTATTTCTATTGTTACTATTGTGAACAGGCTAGCTGCTACACGTTTAGTTGAATAACATGACTGTGAGTAGCACAGGTTGTAGCTAATGCTAATTTAGCTAGAAGGATTAAAGTTATGCTAAAATAGACCTTTTCACAGCTGGTGGCACTCTCCTCCTGTAGTTAACCTTCCCCTATGTTAGCATTAGCTTATGTTGGGCGCTAAAAGGTTTGCGAGCATCTCCTCTGGAACGTGCTTCTGCATTAGCATCCCCAATGTTAGCGTTAACCCCCCCCCTCTAACCGCCAATACTGCTAACGTCCGTCAGAATTCCTCAGTAGTATAACCAGTCACCTCACAAAACCCTGTTAACCATTAGCATATTTGTTAGTTGCCTACACAACTAACGGAGAAACAAAACATACTAACCCTACGACAGCACACTGAGAATATTGATGATCTAGACCTTTTCAGTGTGTGTGTCTTTAGCCAGTGATTGGTTGGGAGGATGTAGAACCTGCCTTCATTTTAGTTTAATTAAAAGATGATTAGCGTAGGATCCCAAATTACCTCCATGATTTCTCCTAATTTTGTCAATCTTTTTTGTTGTATTTTTTTAAGTAAAAACCTTATCAGTAATATTGTTAGGCTATAAGTGTTTGATGTAGGCTACATAACATTTGAGTCGATGTAAAGAATCACATTTAAAATAACTGTTTATATGGTAAGTATTGTTTATAATTTCAATGTGTCATCAGTTATCTCATTGTTAAACTCTTAAGTGGACCGTACACTGAAGGTTTCTTACAACAGTCTAGTAGACCATGAAAATACTGAATGATTAAATGATTTGTGTGTAAAACAGTATACTGCTCGTATTAGGATTGTGACATGTTAAAAGTGGGCTTGTTTTGTATTTTGGTTTTATTCACAAAACCACTTCAGCTCGATACCTGTTCCGAGTATGCCTTCATGATGGTGAAATACTATGAGTCTGCAAAATGGCATATATATTATTATTATAAACTGGAGGGTTCAAGCCCTGAATGCTGATTTGCTGATAGTCGTGGTATATCAGATCGTATACCACGGGTATGACAAAACATGTATTTTTACTGCTCTAATTATGTTGGTAACCAGTTTATAATAGCAATAAGGCACCTCGTGGGTTTGTGGTATATGTCCAAGAACAGCCCTTAGCCCTGTGGTATATTGGCCATATAGCCCCCCCCCACCCCCCCGTGCCTTATTGCTTAAATATAGCATAGGCAGTTCCAATGTGTATGAGTTGATGCAGGTGTTGTTGAGATGTGTTCCCTTCAATTTTATCAAAAKACAATTTTGTACATGGGGAACGCAAATATTCAAGGAGGCATCGAGAGATGTGCACTTAGCACCACCTACTGGCTGCCTAATGCTCCTTTCAGCCCTTCAGATAGAAATGAATCACTGATACAGGGTCAGCTATATTTTAACTCCCTAATGGATTGGAGATTGGCTAGTCTGATTCTAGAGCTGTGGATAAGTGCAACCTCAAGCATGCCACCTAGTGCTATAGTTGTCAGTTCTGGTGACCCTAGTGTATATGTCTCAGCCTATAGCAAACGCAAACATTTCCGCCCAGTACACACAAACTCATTTGTCCCGTCATCCCTCTCCCTCCTCCAGACAAGCTCTGTCAGCGAGATAGATGCCACGCCRCAGAAGTCAGACGTCCCTTCCTCGTCGCCCTCCGTGGCCTCTGAGCAGGATGTGAGTGTTCCATCGCGCACACACACACGTCCGTCCATTTCGCACATCCCTCCCAGACATCCTTTCTCCAGACGGTTCCCTATGTCTCATCCCGGTTCACATTTTATTTGTCACATGCTTGGTAAACAACAGGTGTAGACTAACAGTGAAATGCTAACTTACAATGAAAGAGAGAGAGAAAATAGAGAAATAATAGAAAAGTAATAAATAATAATAAATTATTGGTCACCATTGTACAATTTAATATTTTAATGTATACTATGATCCACAAGGGCTATTGTTCATTTTAACAGGGTTTAGGTGCATTGTAACCAATGATTTATATATACACTAGATAACTGGTAGGGGGCACTGTGTTGAAGTCACGGTCCTTTCCATTTTGGCACTACCTCCCCCACCATTGTAGAAAAATATATATTTTTCCCATATTTATTCTATTACTGACATCTTAATGCACACTTAAATTATATGATTTTTTTTTAACCTTTATTTAACTAGGCAAGTGAGTTAAGAACAAATTCTTATTTACAATGACGGCCTAGGAACAGTGGGTTAACTGCCTTGTTCAGGGGGCAGAACGACAGATTTGTACCTTGTTAGCTCGGGGATTCGATCTAGCAACCTTTCGGTTACTAGATCAACACTCTAACCACTAACCTACCTGCCGCCCCTAATGTGAACTCAACATAAACACTTAACAATCATATTTCCTTAAAGTATCATTTTTTAAGATTACGAATGTTACTGTCCTCACTACAACACAAATAGATGTAATATGGTCCTTGAAACATTTAATTGAAAACCTCTCAATGGCCAATACATAGCATCAGCAATCCAGGGTTTATACACATCATTGGTTGAAACTCACTGTCAATATAGGAGAAGAGATGAAATGCAGGGCAATTTTTACAACGAATTAATTAAATGTATCTTCAGAAGTAACAATTGACCTCCTTCCTGATTGTTAGCTAATTAAATTACTCTCTTGACCCCCTTCCTGATTGTTAGCTAATTTAATGACTCTTATCCCCAGTAAAGCATAGTGCATGTTTTCACATTATAGAACCAGGGTCACGTTCATTAAGGTACGCAAGGGAAAACGTTTTGCAACGGAAAACGATTTGTTTCTTATTGGGTAACTCAATGTAGTCCCTCCCTGCTTTAGTAAATGTTCTTCCATTTGGTACCTAATGAACCCAGCGCTGTCCTCTCCCCAGTCTGACCTGTTGACCTTTTGACTTTGACCCCTCTCCCACAGGAGCCAGTCCCCAAGCCCCCTGCTGTTACCCCTACCGTCCCCTCCCTTGTCTATCCAACATCGCTGCTGACCACACCAAAGGTACCGCCTGGCCCCACACACACACAGCGCTCTCTCTCACACACACACACACACACAGCGCTCTCTCACTCACACACACACACACACACACACCGCTCTCACACAATGAAAACATGCTCCCGCATATGTGCTACCACTCATACTCATAGAATAATTTGACACACACACACGCCGTCAGCTAGTCTCTAACACTTGGCTAAGTGTTCTTATCTCTCTCTTCTTGTGTGTGTGTTTTCAGCCCAAAGCTCACCAGCTGAGCATCAAGACCTTCTCCAGCCCACACCAGTGCACGCACTGCACCTCCTTGATGGTGGGTCTCATCCGCCAGGGCTACGCCTGCGAAGGTGAGCGTCAGACACACACGACCACGCTCTCTGTCACCGGTGTCAGTTAGTTGGGGGGACTGGGGAGATTGTGCCGGCTAGTTGGGGGGACTGGGGAGATTGTGCCGGCTAGTTTGGGGGACTGGGGAGATTGTGCCGGCTAGTTGGGTGGGACATGGGGAGATTGGGTGCAGCATTTTCCTCCCGCAGACACACCACTTACGATTGGACTGCATGTATCCTTGTGTATACGAGTACTCTCTCCCTCTTTCTCTCTCTCTCCCCTTCCCTCTCTCCAGTGTGCTCCTTCATCTGCCATGTATCCTGTAAGGACAATGCCCCCCAGGTGTGCCCCATCCCCCCTGAGCAGGCCAAGAGGCCTCTGGGCATCGACGTACAGAGGGGCATCGGCACCGCCTACAAGGGCTTCGTCAGGGTGAGCACCGCGCACTTAGTAACCAGTTATCACCGTGGAAATAGAATGACTACAGTTTGCGTTCCTGCGGCCATATTGAGTGTACCCTTAAGTGTGCCGCCAGGTTTTTTTGTTTCCCCCTCCCCCCATTCTAGTCATTCTAGTTCTATGATTACATCGTGGTCTTTTCATGGTGATACGCTAATATCTTCCTTGAATGTTGTTGCTTTGACGTAATCAAGACATTGCAATTCTGTTCAGCTTAACAAGATAGGAACGTGTGATGTCCAGTTTATTGGATATTAACAACAAGAACAGACCTCTCAATTGAAAAGTTGCTGCTCTGCCCTCTCCGTCAGATCCCCAAGCCCACCGGGGTGAAGAAGGGCTGGCAGCGGGCGTACGCCGTGGTGTGTGATTGTAAACTCTTCCTGTACGAGGTGCCTGAGGGCAAGTCCACCCAGCCGGGCGTGGTGACCAGTCAGGTCCTGGACCTGAGGTAAGACCACTATGTTGGGGTGAAAGGGTGTTAGGGATTGGTAGGTGAACGGTGTTAGGGATTMGTAGGTGAKSGGTGTTWGGGAMTMGTAGYTGAKGGGTGTTTGGGAGTGGTAGATGAAGGGTGTTAGGGAGTGGTAGGTGAAAGGGTGTTAGGGAGTGGTAGGTGAAAGGGTGTTAGGGAGTGGTAGGTGAAAGGGTGTTAGGGAG
>NC_036868.1:529297-557833 GCF_002910315.2 Salvelinus sp. IW2-2015 | reverse complement strand
AAGGGTGTTAGGGTGTGGTAGGTGAAGGGTGTTAGGGAGTGGTAGGTGAAAGGGAGTGGTAGGTGAAAGGGAGTGGTAGGTGAAAGGGAGTGGTAGGTGAAAGGGTGGTAGGGAGTGGTAGGTGAAAGGGTGGTAGGTGAAAGGGTGTTTGGGAGTGGTTTGTGAAAGGGTGTTTGGGAGTGGTAGCTGAAAGGGTGGTAGGTGAAGGGTGTGTGGGAGATGAAGGGTGTGTGGGAGGGCTGGCACGATAATGGCATAACCATGTAACTGACAATTATGGATGAATACCGTGAAGAAAATGATTTTCCTTACCGCTCTAATGAATTCATTTTAGATTATTTTTGTATCAACTTTATTTTTAAGTTAATATATCCTATACCGACACAATAGCAGTAGTGTAAATGAATGATTATTATAAACAATTGTTTTAATCCGTGACTCCCATCTGCTGCCTCCTTCAACGCTCTCCTTTAAAAATACACTCCCTTTGATGCTGTGGAGTTAGCATGATCTGTATCCTACTATACAGAGTGTTCTGGCGATACGTTTGATCCGGTTTACAAAGATGTTAAAATTATGTTAAAAGCCGCCGTCTCTCTTGAAATGAACTACAAAATGTAATTCTTGGTGAGCGTGGACATCTAAAGTGAATGTGAATCCGAGACAGCGATGATATACCCGATTTGAGATCCATGCTAGGCTAAGSGAACAATAAATGCGTTGCCGCCGCTGCGTGACCACTGCCTGATGGTTAGTTTACTGTGGTTGCTAGGCAACGGAACACTAAGTCAAGAGAGAGAACAATGAGCCAGATATTTCACCAGATTTATATATGTGAAGCATCCGGTTAGTGTTGCCACTCAATACCAAATATGGCGATGAGAGGAAGCCCAGTGGTCGGCAGTGGGAGAAGATGGAGAGAGATGGATTTTGGCCGACATTCTGCTGATTTTGTCATCAATTAAACATTTGATCTCAATACAGTTTTCTGTTTCCAAAACTAGAATCTGTAACTGAGTGGACTGTGTTTTGTAGACTTTAKCCTTTGCAAAAGTTTTTAAAAAATGTTGTTGTTTAGGAGTGCGAGGGCAAATTTAGTTATTGCACACGTGCCCTTCACACAGTAGGCGTTCCCTAAGGGAAATATGCAAATATATGCTAGAACGCGCCAATAGGATCTCACTAGCTCGTGCTTGGCTCTGCCACTTCTCTTGCTCTGCCCACTATGATTAATTGGCTCCCATTAGAAACGATAGGTTCTGGTCTATCTTGAGTTAGTTATCCAAATCTTTGACTATGTGCTGCTGCAAAGCAGACTGAGAGTAAAGGAGAAAATCATCATGGCTTCATTTTTCTATTTGATGGCCATGGACATTTGCCTGACAAATAACGGTTACCCAAAATTCCATAACGTTGCAGCCCTTGTGGGGGTGTGTGTGTTTGGGGTGAGGGTGTTTGGGGTGAGGGTGTTTGGGGTGAGGGTGTTTGGGATGGGGGTGTGTGTGTGTGTATGTTTGGGGTGGGGATGTGTGTGTTTGGGGTGGGTGTGTGTTTGGGGTGTGTGTGTGTGTGTGTGTGTGTGTGTGTGTGTGTTTGAGGTGAGGGTGTTTGGGGTGGGGGTGTGTGTTTGGGGTGTGTGTGTTTGTAACACTGTGCTCTATGTATGTCCAAAGAGATGAGGAGTTTTCCGTCAGCTCTGTCCTGGCTTCGGACGTCATCCACGCCACCCGCAAAGACGTCCCCTGCATATTCAGGGTAAGCTTTCAACTGCTGTGTGAAAAATACCATCTGACTAAAGTTATGATATTGACCCATGTATTATTTAATTGTAATCTATTCCTAATATGATCTTTCTGATGTGAGAGAACCCAATAAATGATCTTGAAATAAAGTTACATGTAATGGATGTAAATACTATTTGTGAGTTACTACGTACGGTTATGGTGTATCGTAACGCATTATAACCCTTTATGTGAAAAACGTTATATTGATTACTGTCGTTTTTTATTACAGTCTATTGCTACTACGGGATGATGTTTCCTATGTGAGAAACGTGAAATAGTAACTATACATGGGTTTTATATAGCACTTTTCAAGGACCCAAAGAGACTTAATAAAGTTGCTATTATTATTATTAACCCAAGGATCGACAAGGATCGAGTAACGACACAGAAACGAATCATTATGCATTATAAACCTCCGTCAGGTGACGTCGTCCCTGCTGAGCTCGCCGGCCGGTGCCGTCTCCCTGCTGGTGCTGGCTGAGAGCGAGGTAGAGAAGAAGAAGTGGATGGGCATCCTGGAGAGCCTGCAGAGCATCCTGGCCAAGAACCGCTTGAGGAACCGCGTGGTGCACGTCCTGCACGAGGCCTACGACTCCTCGCTGCCCGCCATCAAGACCACGCTCTGCGCCGCCATCGTCGGTGAGTTGGGGAACTACTGAAGAAATTGTGGGCCGTTTTCCCTCTCGCAAACACACACCTGTGCTGTCAGCAAACGCATCGTAACATCTCGTGAACCGAGTAAATAGTGGGAAATTATCACCTGGTGACTGTATGAGGGGATTGTCACCTTGTACTGTGCCATGGGGGGAAATTATCACCTATGTACTGGAGTCTAAGCGGGGTAATTATCGCCATAGTACTGAGGATGTGAGGGGAAACAATTATTCCAACTGTACTGGGAAAGCATTGAGGGGAATATTATCACCTGTACTGGATGAGAGGTGGAGATTATCAACCTGTTTACTGGATGAGGGGTAAAAAATTATCACTCTTGCTACTGTGATAGGGGATATTATCACCTGTATCTGGCATGAGCGGGAAATTTATTCCAGCCATTCCTGGAATAGGGTAATTATCACCTGTACTGGATGAGGGGAAAATTATTGCACCGACATGTAGCTGGGATGAAGGAGGATTATCTCTACATGGTAACATGGTTTTGAGGGTGAGAAGCTATCACCTGTAACTGAATTGAGGGGGATTTATCACCTGTACTGGATGAGGGGAATTATCACCTGTACTGGATGAGGGGAAATTATCACCTGCGGTGTAAGTAATGTTGTAACTTTTCTGTGACAATTTCCGTGAGGAGGAAGTTTTGTTGTTTTTGTAGTGGATACACGCGAAACACAGAATGCAATTGCAAATTGCTGTTTGAGATCTCCAATTATTTCAAATGTTATGGTGCGTTTACTCAAAGTGTGTGTGTGTTTGCGATAGGTGTTGTTGTTGTGTGTGGAGGATGGCAGTGAGAGAGAGAAGACTGTGTTGACTGCTCCTTTGTCTCCCTGCAGATCGAGAGCGTATCGCCCTGGGAACAGAGGAAGGCCTGTTTGTGGTGGAGGTCACCAGAGATGGTAAGAACACACCTATCCCACGTCTGGTCATATCCACTCATAGGGCGTTTTCACATATGACATTCGGTACCCTGGTATGGTTCTGAAAATTCAAAAAATATATTTTGCCTTAAAWWTTTTTWATCTAATATTCACTTTCCACATGARGTTAGCCAACTAGCTTTTTTAAAACGGGGTGAGAAAGTTCCATGCGACTTGCGCTGAATTATCACAATACATGGTACTCTGGTACTGGATCTTAGACCCACCACCTGGCCAGGGTCCAAGATTTGTTTCAGCCAGGGTTCATTTACGTTTCACAAATGCTCTATAGTGTAGATCATCAGGGTACCAAATGCTCCAGGATCTGGATCATACAGGGATATGTGACAGCCCCCATAGAGGCTCATATGATAGATAACAACATGCAGACTCCTCCATGCAGAACAAAGGTCAAGTTTTTAGATTTCTGTCATTTCCAACATGTTTCGTATGTGTGATCACGTGATGTCAACATGTCATGTTTTATTTTGTGGTATATTGTCTCCGATTTCTTTCTTCATCCTAAGACTATTTCTCCATGGTCTTTCCTCGATTCCTCGCCTCCTCTCTCCTCGCTTCCTCTCTCTTCGGTTCCTTCTAAAAATGCATTGGAGGAGAATCCAAGGTCCCTTTCATGGTACCTTCTCCTCCATTTGCTTTTTCAAATGGGMGGGTTTGAAATCAAGGAGAGAAAGTGTTTCGACTAATCGGAAAGCAACTATCTTACCTATCGACTCACAAATCATAATTTGTGATTTCTTTCAAAACACTACGATTCTCTGTGTCATTTGCCCCTGTTGACTCCTCCTTCTCATCCCCCCCTTCAGTGATCGTGCGGGCGGCCGACTGCAAGAAGGTGCACCAGATGGAGCTGATCCCCAAAGAGAAGATGGTGGCCCTGCTGTGTGGACGCAACCGACACGTGCACCTGCACCCCTGGGGGGTGCTGGAGGGGGCCGAGGCGGCCTTCGACATCAAGCTGACAGAGACCAAGGGTTGCCAGGCACTGACCACGGGCGTGCTACGCCCCGGGGGACCCGCCTGCCTGCTGGCCGCCGTCAAGCGCCAGGTCACTATTCATTTATTGATTTACCTATTTACACATGCAGTGAAAAACGATGCCAAACACAAAAATAAGAGTTACAATACAATACATGTCACATGACGCGTGTAGTTGAAGTTTTGTGACTTAAATCCGAATAAATCTCATATCGACCCCATTTCAAAACAAACAACTTARAAAGGGAGCATTCATWAAGTCTTCATAAGCACTGTAACCTTTAATTAACRAGGCAAGTCAGTTAACAATTCTTATTTACAATGACGGCCTACACCGGTCAAACCCGGACAACGCTGGGCCAATTGTGTACCACCCTATGGGACTCCCAATCARGGCCAGTTGTGATACAGCCTGGATTCGAACCAGGGTGTCTGTAGTGACGCCTCTAGTACTGAGATGCTGTGCCACTCGGGAGCCCAAGCAAACTCCTGCTAGCTACATCAAGGCTGATTTATAAAGGTCCTTTCAAACTCCTGCTAGCTACATCAAGGCTGATTTTAAAAGGTCCTTTCAAACCCCTGCTAGTTACATCAAGGCTGATTTTAAAAGGTCCTTTCAAACCCCTGCTAGTTACATCAAGGCTGATTTTAAAAGGTCCTTTCCGTTTGCTGCTTTGCCAGAATGTCAGTAGTAACGTCTCCTCTCTCCCCCTTCACCAGGTTCTGTGTTATGAGATCACCCGGGCCAAGCCGCACCACCGCAAGCTGTGGGAGGTGCAAGCCCCGGGGGTGGCCCAGTGGCTGGGCATGGTGCGCGAGCGACTGTGCGTAGGCTACCCCTCAGGTTTTGCCCTGCTGGCCCTCCAGGGCGAGTCGTCGCCCGTCAGCCTGGTGAGCCCCGGGGACCCGTCGCTAGCCTTCCTGGCCCAGCAGCCCCTGGACGCGCTGCACGCCCTGGAGGTGGGCACGACCGAGCTGTTACTCTGCTTCAGCCAGCTGGGTATCTATGTGGACCCCACTGGGAAGAGGAGCAGGGCCCAGGAGCTGATGTGGCCCGCCACGCCGCTTGCTTGCAGTACGTCACGCTTTGGTTTTGTTTTGAGTGGTTGAGTTATGAAAGTTTTGGAGAAGAAATGCGGCTGGTCTAGCGGTAATGCCGAAATCTCCGGCACATGTCTGAATAGGTTGGAATCCAGCCTACTGTCCTTGGACACAACATCTCTCTGTCTTTCATAGGTTGGGACCCCCGACTTGCATGGTCTGTGTGGGCTTTTGTTGTTATTGTTGTTTGAATAGCGCCCCTTGTGTGCACTTCAAGTCATACCGTATACCCCGGTATGACGGTATGAAAATCTGCATACTGCCCAACCCTAACAATCTCTATCATTGGAAGTGAATACATTCTCAATACGTTTCAAAAAACACATATATATATATATATATATATTTTTTTTTTTACCTTTATTGAACTAGGCAAGTCAGTTAAGAACAAATTCTTATTTACAATGACGGGCTACCGGGGAACAGTGGGTTAACTGTCTTGTTCAGGCGCAGAACGACAGATTTTTACCTTGTCAGCTCAAGGATTCAATCCAGCAACCTTTCGGTTACTGACCCAWCGRTCTAACCACTAGGCTACTTTACACCCAGAAACTGTTAGCTATCCAACTCCGAAGGCCTCCTGGTAAGTGCTGCATGCACAATATTTTTTTGAAGGGACACTGAGACACAAATTAAATATTGTTCACTTTTTAAAAGAAGCTAACATAAACTGTATCTAGTATATTGTGTCCTACAAATATATATTGTATCCTACAAATGTATCAAGCTGTGGAGGCCTCTGTGATTGCTCAGCGTGTCTTTCCTGTGTGTCCGCCAGGCTCCAACTCCTCCTACCTTACYGTGTACAGCGAGTATGGGGTGGATGTGTTTGACATACACACCACTGAGTGGATCCAGACAATTTCACTGAGGAAGGTAAAAGCAGGGCTGTCCTGCCCATATAACAGTCTGGGTTCAGTCTAACAAYCCATAATGGGGTGTCTTGGGACAACAGTCTGGGTTCAGTCTAACAAGCCATAATGGGGTGTCTTGGGACAACAGTCTGGGTTCAGTCTAACAAACCATAATGGGGTGTCTTGGTGAATGTGAGGATGCATGTTCTAATCTCGTGGGGGTGAGTGGATGTGTATGAATGAATGAAAGGAGTGTCTGTGTGCATGTGTGTATATATGCCCCTGATCTATAGAGTGGATTGGTGTAACCCATGTCTCTGCCCCTCAGTTAAGGCCTCTGAATGTGGAGGGCAGTRTGAACCTGCTGGGCTCTGAACAACCGCGCCTCATCTACTTCAGCAACAACTCCACAGGTGCAATACACCTCACTATACTGACTACATATACCCCACTACACTCACCTATACCACACTTACTGAACTACATATACCCCAATACACTCACCTAATACCACACTATACTGACTACATATACCCCTACACTCACCTATACAACACATTACTGACTACATATACCCCAATACACTCACCTATACCACAATACTGACTACATATACCCCAAATACACTCACCTATACACAAATATACTGACTACATATACCCCAATACACTATACACTCACCTATACCACAATAAACTCACTACATAACACAACGTTCAAAAGTTTGGGGTCACTTAGAAAATGTCCTTGTTTTTGTAAAGAAAATGAAATTTTTGTCCGTTAAAATAACATCAAATTGATCAGAAATGCAGTGTAACATTGTTAATGGTGTAAATGACTATTGTACTGGAAACGATGATTGTTTTATGGAATACTACTAGCGTACAGAGGCCCCATTATCAGCAACCATCACTCCTGTGTCAATGGCACGTTGTGTTAGCTAATCCAAGTTTATCATTTTAAAAGACTAATTGATCATTAGAAAAACCCTTTTGCAATTATGTTAGCACAGCTGAAAACTGTTGTTCTGATTAAAGAAGCAATAAAACTGGCCTTCTTTAGACTAGTCGAGTATCTGGAGCATCAGCATTTGTGGGTTCGATTACAGGCTCAAAATGGCCAGAAACAAAGAACTTTCTTCTGAAACTCGTCAGTCTATTCTTGTTCTGAGAAATGAAGGCTATTTCATGTGAGAAGTTGCCAAGAAACTGAAGATTTTGTACAACGCCYTGTACTACTCCCTTCACAGAACAGCGCAAACTGGCTTTAACCAGAATAGAAAGAGTGGGAGGCCCCGGTGCACAACTGAGCAAGAGGACAAGTACATTAGAAAGTTTCTCTAACTAGACAGACACCTCACAAGTCCTCAACTGYCAGCTTCATTAAATAGTACACGCAAAACACCAGTCTCAACGTCAACAGTGAAGAGGCTACTCCAGGATACTGGKCTTCTAGGCAGAGTTGCAAATGTAAAAGCCATACCTGACTGGCKCAACAAAAATAAAAGATGATGGGCAAAAGAACAGACACTAGACAGAGGTAGATTGAAAAAAGGTGTTATGGACAGATGAATCTAAGTTTGAGGTGTTCACATAAAAAAAAAAAAAAATTGTGAGACGCAGAAAAGATGCTGGAGGAGTGCTTGACGCCATCTGTCAAGCCTGGTGGAGTCAATGTGATGCTCTGGAGGTGCTTTGGTGGTGGTAAAGTGAGAGATTTGTACAGGGTTAAAGGGATCTTGAAGGAAGGCTATCACTCCATTTTGTAACGCCATGCCATACTCTGTGGACGGCGCTTAATTGGAGCCAATTTCCTCCTACAACCGGACAATGACCCAAAGCACAGCACCAAACTATGCAATACATATTTAGGGAAGAAGCAGTCAGCTGGTATTCTGTCTATAATGGAGTGACCAGCACAGTCACCGGATCTTAACCCTATTGAGCTGTTGTGGGAGCAGCTTGACCGTATGGTACATAAGAAGTGCCCATCAAGCCAATCCAATTTATGGGAGGTGCTTCAGGAAGCATGTGGTGAAATCTCTTCAGATTAACTCAACAAATTGACAACTAGAATGCCAAAGGTCTGCAAGGCTGTTATTGCTGCAAATGGAGGATTKTTTGACGAAAGCAAAGTTTTTTTGAAGGACACAATTATTGTTTCAATTACAAATCATTATTTATAAGCTTGTCAACGTCTTGACTATATTTCCTATTCATTTTGCAACTCATTTCATGTATGTTTTCATGGAAAACAAGGACATTTCTAAGTGACCCCAAACTTTTGAACGGTAGTGTATATCTCAATATACTCACTACATATATTTACCCCAATACACTTACCTATATCTCAAATTTTTCTCTCTCTCTGTCCGTCCTGCAGAAGGTGACCTGGCCATCCCTGAGACATCTGACAACAGTAAGAAGCTGATGGTGAGAACGCGCAGCAAGAGGAAGTTCCTCTTCAAGGTCCCGGAAGAGGAGAGACTGCAGCAGAGGAGGTAACCTTTTTTTCCCCCCACAATCCCCATTCATACTTTTCTTGACTTTTGGACTGTACAGCAGTAATGTAGCGAGGGGAGACAGAATATAGGTGTTTAGATAAGGGAGTCTGAGTCGGGGCTTGAACCCCCGTCGCCAGGGGGGGCATCACTCGATCAGACTCCAGTGGAGGTGACATCACTATAACTATACGTTTGACTTAAATAAAGAGATGATTGTCAGAATTTAGTCTGTTTACTACCATTTGTAAGTACACTCACCCAGTACAACTTCAGGCGTCAGGTAGCCTAGTGGTTGGGCCAGTAACCGAAATGTCGCTGGTTCAAATCCCCGGGCCGACTAGGTGAAGAATCTGTCAATGTGCCCTTGAGCAAGGCACTTAACCCAAAGTTGCTCTGAATAAGATGTTGCAAAAATGACTAAAATGTAACTATTCACAATAATACACACTGACCATTGTAACCATGTGTGTTGTGTTGACAGAGAGATGCTGAGGGACCCTGAGCTGAGGTCCAAGTTGATCTCCAACCCAATCAACTTTAACCACGTGGCACACATGGGCCCCGGCGACGGCAAGCAGGTCCTCATGGATTTGCCTCTGGTAAGCACAGCTAGTGCCAAAATGGCTGCCTCATACTGTATTCATAACCCATAGGAGATAGTTAAAGGACTCAACTTGGATATAACCCGTTTTAGCATGGACATTGTCATTGAGGCACATTTTCAAACATCAAAAGGAGAAGAAAATGTACTTTAAAATGGAGATAGCCTTAATGGCGCTGCCCATGCTGTCACAGACGCCTTAATGGCACAGATACAAAGATAGGACCTCTTTCCATCTCTGTCATAACCCAACTTACGTTATAGGAAGGAAAATGGCTTCCCAACCCCATGATAACCTGACTGATATTGTAGCAGCCAAAGTGGCTGTCTATTGCAAATTAACTGACATTTGCTGTACCCAGGACAGCTACTGCAAATAACCTAACTGATATCGCAGGAACCAAAATGTCCACCCTGTGTTAACCTTCCTTAAAACATATCAAAACAGGAGCCATAACAGCTGTTTTTTAACGATCGCAAGACACCCGCTGGAGCCAAAATGGTGTCTCCTTGCATTTTCTGACACTAGCAGCTCCCACTACCAACTCCACAGAATAGCACTGCTATCCTACCATCCTAACTCCACAGAATAGCACTGCTATCCTACCTTCTAGATGTCACCTTTCTCTACCTATTTACCACCTCTGCCCCTCTTCCTACTCTTTTTTGAGAATGACCTGTAGTCCCTCCCTCACGCCCTCTTTCACTTTCTCCTCCCCTCCCTCTCTTTTTTTCCATCTGTCTTGTTCGTGTCCTTTGTTTCCGCTCTCTCTTTCCTTCTCTCACCCCCCTCCCCGCCCGGCCCAGCAGCAGAGCGAGAGCGCCGCCACCACCCCCTCCCCCTCATCCTCCCGCCACCACGCCCTGATCTCCCCACCGAGCAACTTTGAGCACGTCTATCACATGAGCCTTGTGTCGGCCGGCCTCTACCTGCAGAAAGAGCCCGCCTCTTCCTCCGCCACCTCCTCCTCCACCTCCTCGCTGCAGCACTGCAGCATGCCCCAGCTCTCATCCTCCTCCTCCTCCTCTCCCTCCACCTCCTCCCTAGGAAGGGTAGGCCTGACCTGACGCTTCCCCTCCTCCCTCTCCCCCCCTTCCCCCACTCTCCTCCTTTTGACACCACCACCACCTCTTTTGCACAATCCCAAATCGACACCCGCAGTAGCCCTTGTCTCCTAGTGATCTAGCCTCTATTCCTGGGGTACTGGTTGTTCAATCTGAGCCTGGAGGTCTGGAGTACTGGTTGTTAAATCTGAGCCTGAAGGTCTGGGGTACTGGTTGTTGAATCCGAGCCTGGAGGTCTGGGGTACTACTACTGTACATACATTTTTATGTATTCAGACCCTTTGCTATGAGATTCGAAATTGAGCTCAGTTGTTTCCATTGATCATCCTTGAGATGTCTATAAACAGCACTCTGCCAATCAGGCCTTTATGGTAGAGTGGCCAGATGGAAGCCACTCTAAAAGGCACATGACAGCCCGCTAAAGACTTTCAGACCATGAGAAACAAGATTCTCTCGTCTGATGAACCAAGATTTAACTCTTTGGCCTGAATGCAAAGTGTCACGTCTGGAGGAAACCTGGCACCATCCTTACGGTAAAGCATGGTGGTGGCAGCATCATGCTGTGGGAATGTTTTTCAGTGGCAGGGACTGGGAGACTAGTCAGGATCGAGGCAAAGATGAACGGAGCAAAGTACAGAGAGATCCTTGATGAAAACCTGCTCCAGGGCGCTCAGGACCTCAGACTGGGGCGAAGGTGCATGAAGACAACGCAGGAGTGACTTCGGGACAAGTCTCAATGTCCTTCAGTGGCCTAGCCAGAGCCTAGACTTGAACCCAATCAAACATCTCTGGAGAGATCTGAAAATAGCTGTGCAGCGACACTCCCCATCCAACCTGATGGCGCTTGAGAGGATCTGCAGAGAAGAACGGGAGAAGCTTCCCAAATACAGGTGTGCCAAGGTTGTAGCGTCATACCCAAGAAGACTCAAGGCTGTAATCGCTGCTTCAACAACGTACTGAGTAAAGGGTCTGAATACTTATGTAAATGCAATATTTTCGTGTTAAAAAGAATATATAAATTGGCAAAGAAATCAAAAAATCTTTTGTTTTTTCATTATGGGTTATTGTGTGTAGATTGATGAGGGAAAAAAACGAATCCATTTGAGTAAGGCTGTAACTTAACAAAATGTGGGAAAAGTCAAGGGGTCTGAATACTTTCCGAATGAACTGTAGATCTTCCAGAAAGACAATGAAATGGTTAATTGACCACAAAATACATGTGTTGCAATGGCCACGTCAGTTTTCCGGATTTGAACCCCATTCAAAACCTGTGGTTTGATTTGAAGAGGGCAGTCAGATCAGACCAAAGGATATCAATTATCTGGACAAAGGAATGGTCTAAGATCCCTCCAGATGTGTTCTCTAATCTCATAGAACACTCAGGATAAAGGCTAGGTGCCATTATCCTAGCAAGGAGAAGATGCAAAAAGTATTAGAAACAGTGCTATTCGTTTGGAGAAAATAAATAATTACTTGTTTAAACTCTAAGCAATTGTATAAAACAACCCCCCCCCCAAAATGTTGTAAAATTATAGCTCAGTATTTGTATAAATGTTATATTATTTTTTGCTCATCTTTATCAAGGGTGCCAATAATAATGGAGGTGTCTATATTTAACCGTTACTCCATCTCCACCAGTGAATAGGGAGCAGGTGCTTGGGTCGACTTGGGATCGGTCATATTTCCAGGCCCCCCACCCCCCTCACCCCTTTTTCTCTCCTTCCCATTCTTCCTCACGGTTCCTTTTTTAAGTTTTCTCGAGTGCAGTGAGTTTTTCAGAAGCTGGGGTGGTTTTATTTCGGCTGACGTCATAGTGAGTGTTTTTCTGTACTGGCTGCAGTGTGGTTATGCTTTGTGTGATCTCTGCTTATTTGTCATGTTAAAACAGGGCAACACGCTTGATAAGCTTCGCATAGGGTTCAATGGAGAGAGAGTGCTTTTTAAAAATGGGGCACAGCAAATTGGAAAAGCTCCCTAGAAGGTTTATTCTATTAGTAGACGGCCACCAAAGTAATGTAGAGACTTCTCCGTGACTGTTCTCCCATTGAATTTTGCAAAAACATACCAGCGTGAGTGTGACTTTTTTCAGTCAAACGAGTGACTTGCTGTGGAGTTTATCACTGTGCGTGTACAAGGCTGTTGGTTTCATGTGTGTGCATAAGCATCCATCTAAATGTCTTGACCGTGTCCAATCATGTACCTGGGGTTGTGTTCATTAGGCAACCAATGAAATTAAACTCAACGAAATGGCTATGTCCAAACTGGGACTTGTCCAATAAGAAACGCTCATTTTCGTAGCAAAATGTTTACAAATGTTTTCTGTTGTGTGTCCTAATGAACACAAACCTGTTCACCCATATAGTCACATATGTGTCATTGTCTTACTGTGTGTGTGTGTGTGTGTGTGTGTGTGTCTTGGCGACTGCGTGGGGGTACAGAGTGTGATGCATTCTTCTCAGGATGACCCGGCCAAGGACAAGCCCCGCCCACTCTCCAGTATCTCCCGGCAACAGAGGAGCATGACCCACATCACTCGCACGGCCTCTGGTGAGAGGACCCCGAGCACACACCTTCTGCATGTGAACACTGATTTCAACAAACACATTTTAGTAAATCCATTATCTCTCTCTCTGTCATTGATGCTATGCTCTGTGTGTGTGTTTCTGTGTGTGTTGTGTCATGAAGGAGGTGCAGACTTTGGAGGAGCAGGATCGTCTCGGAACATCTCCGACCCAGACGGGGACTTTGAGAGAGAGGTAAAGAACCCCAACAGTGAACACACACCAGGGTTTCCGTTAGGAAAGTGACCGGGAAGATTTTATCGGACATTTYAGAAATGTACCGGTGGTCCGTATGCTTTGGGTGCCGGTGTTTCCCCGATATCCGCCACTTTTTTTAACAAAAATTAATCAGAATGGTAAAACGTTTTCAATGTGAACTTGAACGACTAAAACTAGATATAAAAGATCATGGTTCTATGTAGTTTAAAATTAGATCATCTTTAAGAACTAAKAGTCACCAAAATAAAAACTAAACAGTCAGGGAGAATCAAATTCTCAAAATGGCAGTTGTTTAAAGTATTTTTACTTAAGTTGTTTTTGGGGGTATCTGTACTTTACTATTTATATTTTTGACAACTTTTACTTCACTACATTCCTAAAGAAAATAATGTACTTTTTTACTCCATACATTTTCCCTGACACCCAAAAGTACTCATTATATTATGACAGAAATATGGTCATTCACGCACTTATCAAGAGAACATCCCTGGTCATCTACTGCCTCAACTGGAGGACTCACTAAACACAAATGCTTTGTTTGTAAATTAATGTCTAAGTGTTGGAGTGTGCCTCTGGCTATCCGTAAATTTAAAAAAAAAATATATATATATATATATATATATATATATATATAATTGTGCCAATAAACAAAATATAATTGTGCCATCTGGTTTGCATAATATGAGGAATTTGAAATGATGAATACTTTTGATACGTAAGTATATTTTACCAATTCCATTTACTTTTGATACTTAAGTATATTTAAAACCAAATACTTTTAGACTTTTTTTGTATTTTACTGGGTAACTTTCACTTTTACTTCAGTCATTTTCTTTTAAGGTAGGCTACATCGCCTGCTATACCCATATAGGCATACAGAAGGAGGCTAATTTGTACATTTTATATGTGAATTTTTTGTTGTTGTTGAATGATAAGCATTATGTTGTTAGATATTATAGGAGTAACTCTGGTAAGCCTAAAACATTTTTCCTCACCTCAAGTTCAACTTCGGAGTCAGTTGGATGGCCAGTGCATAGGTGTAACGGATGTGAAATGGCTAGCTAGTTAGAGGGGACGGTCTAAAGTTATACTGTTACATAGGCCTGCAGTGTAATAGGTTAATAGTAATAATAAAGGGTTAGTAGCAACACCAAACCTTCACAAAAGTTTTAAAACTTTATTAGTGTAATATATAAAGTAAGTCAAGCCGTTGTTTATAGGGAAGATACGAGCAAGATATTATATTGCGGCAAACACAACATTACAGTTGTAACAGAATAAAACAAAACACTGCGAACTGGTTTAAACCTTCAGAAAAGGTTAGYAAAAAAACAAAACTAAAGATTAGTGCCTACTGTACCAAACAGATGACAGCTATAMGCTAATTATATATTTTTCAAAAGACCTATCTTAAACTAAAGCGCACAGATCAAACTTCATGTATCCAATGAAAATGTTTTGCATATTTAAAAAAAAAATAATAATAGTTTAGATTAATAAATAGGTCTATAATAATAACAATGATATACAATAATAATAATAATGATAAAACAAATTATTATAAATGCGAGAAAAAAAAATTAAATAAAATAAAAATTCCAAAATTGCATCCTACCTCAATAACAAGTTGCACAGTAGCCTGCATTTGGCCGGGCCAACTTTCTTCTCATCTTTGTCCAATACAATATAAAAACTTGTCCATAAGTAGGACATTCCCCTTTTCACTTAGAGGCATGTTCTCTAACTTTAGTATTARGTCAATGAAAAAGGTCTCCATTTTTGTAATCGACAGTAGCCTAGGCTCCTCTCTCG
Source organism: Salvelinus sp. IW2-2015 (assembly GCF_002910315.2). NCBI lineage: Eukaryota > Metazoa > Chordata > Actinopteri > Salmoniformes > Salmonidae > Salvelinus > Salvelinus sp. IW2-2015. The sequence continues at coordinate 542,736 of NC_036868.1, read as the reverse complement.
CTCTCTCCTCAGCATCAGGCACAAGTAGTGAGAGGATGTTGAAATCGTCTCCCATTTTATTTATCGACCAAAAGCTGTTAATTACCYGCTAACGGAAACCCTGACACACACACTGACTGTTGGGGTTGTGACGATAGCAGTATCGTAATGTTTTTTTCCAGGMCAAAAATGAGAACACGAAGCAGACAGAACTCTTTGGTCCTTTAAAAACCTGCTGTATGTAAKATATMMTGWGCTGTAGTTTGGYAAATAAATCCATGTGACTCTGGATGACYACATAATGATGTTTGTTTCCAACATTAGGGCTGTTTTCKTGAAGAAGTTAAATCCGCTTTGTGTTCTTGCCACACTACTAACAAGTGACCGTAGTATCGTCCCAGCCATACTGATTGTACACACACATTCAATCAATTTCTCTCAATACAATTTAATGCAACTCGCTTCCTGGGTATGATAAGTTGTCTTACATTGCCAAAGCAAACATTAATAATTAAAGTTTGTTTATCATTAAAGAGGCTAAATGGAACTTTACCTCAGGGGTGCTCTTTATCCAAAACGTCCCCTAAATAGACAGAAATATCGTCTAAAAATGTTTGATAGAAATGGATACATCTCTCAACACCGATGAGCAAAATGTTATATTGTCTATTTAAAACTAAGGATATGTGTGGTTTCATGATTTAAAAACTGAGATTCATATTTTTATTTTATATGTATATGAACCACCCAGCCAACAGTTGAGCCAAAGAATTAGCAACTGAACTTCTTTAATAGAGCTTTGATATATAAAAACACTCTGTATTCCCTCAGCCGGACTCCGACTCCACCAAGCACTCCACCCTCTCCAACAGCTCCGATCCCAGCAGCCCCCCCAGCCCCAACTCCCCCCACCGCAGCCAGCTAACACTGGACGGCCTGGAGCACACCCTGGACGGCTGAGGACCACCCACACACCTTACACACACACACACATATAATGCGTGCTTAATCACTCAACACCTACATTCGACATAGAACTTGGGTATCGCTGCAAAGTGCCAAGAACAGACTTTGTGGACAAAATGCCACCGCTGAAGCCTTTTCTGCGTGTGACGAGCATAGACCCTCAAAAAGGGAGGGGCACATGGTATTTGAAGCTAACGCTAAAAAAACAACAACAAATCAGCCAGTATAGATTTGTTTTTGTTTTTCTTCATTTCTGGCCATAAATGTTTCCTATGAGTTAAGGTTATTATTACTTAGTTGAAATGATCAATACATAGAGGTGAGATGGGGCTGAATTGAAAACAGAGATTACTGATGGGGGACTCACAGAAAAAGCATTAATGATGAACTGTCCTAATCATAGGTATAAGTTTTTTTGTTTTTTTTTAAACAAAGACGAGAGGGAAATAACTGTTGTTTTTAAAGCGTATAGTATTTTACACGGACATGTTAAGCTCGACTTTGCGGACACAAAACAGAACGGTGAAAGAAATGGCAGACTTTTTTCAAGAACCATAACCCCCACACACACACACACACACACACACACTTCCCAGCCCCTTCTGTACTGGCGTTGTAATCCTATTGAGCTGTTCCCGGACCATTTTGAGAGCTGTACCTTCCTAGGGGACGAGCTGCCATTCAACTCAACTGACTGCAGGGGTTTTAGTGTAAAGCTAAATTAGTGGGCATATTTTATAGCTTTTACATCTCCTGCCAGCCTTTGTAAGATGCGTTGTTTTTAACTTGGATCTTTTGCCAGAAAACGTATAGTTGGCGCCATAGCAACCAGAAATGGAAGAAGAAATAAAAACAGAATCATGAGACTTTAATTTCTCGATATGCGGTTTTAAGTTGATAAGTGGTGGGAATCTGAACATAGCGAAAAGGACCACATTACTCATAGGATTATTAATAAGAGTCCTTCACAAGCTGCTGCTGCTTTCGTGTGCTATGTTTAAATAAATAAATAGGTATGTGTGTGAAGGCCTGCTCACTATAGAGAGAACCCCCCTGGCCAAGGCCCTCGCATTTTAAATCGTTCAATCATGAGAGTGGGAAGCATTAGCGGTGGTGTACAGTCATWGCGCCGTACCGCCACAGGGGGGTGTCTGAATAGTTTTTCCTCCAGTGTGGGATGTTTCATTGTACAGAAGTATGAGATACAGTACAGGCATGTGTGGCATATCCAGTTTAATCACTCTAGTGTGCCTTCAGTGCCATTTTGTTTTATAGCACCTCGTTCAGATCAATTCCCGAAGTGATTTTAAACCTGCAGGCTATCGGTGAGAGGGGGGTTTTTTCAGAAACACTGTATTAAACTTGCACATGTTTTAGTCCAAGGAATATCATCTTTTGATTTTGTGTCAGTGATCGTTCTCGTTCCTTTTATTCTTCCCGGACTTCTGTTCAGCTCTCCGAAGACGGGACTTTTTTTTTCTCTCTTCGAAACACTACTGCTTTTTTTTCCTCTTTAAAAAAAAAAAATCACCAGTTGGAATCTTTGTAATTATTGAATTGTTAGCAACAAACATTTGAACAGACAATAAAAGAGTATCTGTTGTGCTTCTCTTGTCTCTGTGTGCTTTGTGTGTTGTTTTTATATACAGTATTGTTATTTTATGAATTGTTATCAGCTCAGAACACACAATGTTGATGCTATGAATGTYGATTTTGTTTTTGTGATGCATCAAGTAAAGAAAGAAATATTGTGAAAAGTTAAGGAGAATTGAATGCAAGAACCTTGCTAGGAAAATGGAATGGTATTGAAAAACAAGAATTCTGCTGATAGTGCGATTCATGTAATTTTGCAGGGAGAGACTATAGTCACGCCTGATGCCGAAATTGATGACTTACAGTGCATTCGGAAAGTATTCAGACCCCTGTACCTTTTTCCACATTTTGTTACTTTTACAGCCTTATTTTAAAAAATGCATCAATCAAAGTTTTGAGAATGACACAAATATTAATTTTTACAAAGTCTGTTGCCTCAGTGTCTTTATATYTTTTTGTCAGATGTTACTATGGAATACTGACAAGCATTTCATAAGTGTCAAAGGCTTTTATTGACAATTACATGAAGTTGATGCAAAGAGTCAATATTTGCGGTGTTGACCCTTCTTTTTCAAGACCTCTGCAATCGGCCGTGGCATGCTGTCAATTAACTTCTGGGCCACATCCTGACTGATGCCAGCACATTCTAGCATTATCAATGCTTGGAGTTTGTGGGTTTCTGTTTGTCCACCCGTCTCTTGAGGATTGACCACAAGTTCTCAATGGGATTAAGTTCTGGGGAGTTTCCTGGCCATGGACCCAAAATATCAATGTTTTGTTCCCCGAGCCACTTAGTTATCCCTTTTGCCTTATGGCAAGGTGCTCCATCATYCTGGACAAGGCATTGTTTGTCACCAAACTGTTCCTGGATGGTTGGGAGAAGTTGCTCTCGGAGGATTTGTTGGTACCATTCTTTATTCATGGCTGTGTTCTTAGGCAAAATTGTGAGTGAGCCCACTCCCTTGACTGAGAAGCAACCCCACACATGAATGGTCTCAGGATGCTTTACTGTTGGCATGACACAGGACTGATGGTAGCGCTCACCTTCCCTGGACAAGCTTTTTTCCGGATGCCCCAAACAATCGGAAAGGGGATTCATCAGAGAAAATTACTTTACCCCAGTCCTCAGCAGTCCAATCCCTGTACCTTTTGCAGAATATCAGTCTGTCCCTGATGTTTTTCCTGGAGAGAAGTMGCTTCTTTGCTGCCCTTGACACCAGGCCATCCTCCAAAAGTCTTTGTCTCACTGTGCGTGGAGATGCACTCACACCTGCCTGCTGCCATTCCTGAACAAGCTCTGTACTGGTGGTGCACCGATCCCGCAGCTGAATCAACTTTAGGAGACGGTTCTGGCGCTTGCTGGACTTTCTTGGGCGCCCTGAAGCCTTCTTCACAACAATTGAACCGCTCTCCTTGAAGTTCTTGATGATCCAATAAATGGTTGATTTAGGTGCAATCTTACAGCAACATCCTTGCCTGTGAAGCCCTTTTTGTSCAAAGCAATGATGACGGCACGTGTTTCCTTGCAGGTAACCATGGTTGACAGAGGAAGAACAATGATTCCAAGCACCACCCTCCTTTTGAAGCTTCCAGTCTGTTATTCAAACTCAATCAGCATGACAGAGTGATCTCCAGCCTTGTCTTCGTCAACACTCACACCTGTGTTAACGAGAGAATCACTGACATGTCAGCTGATCCTTTTGTGGCAGGGCTGAAATGCAGTGGAAATGTTTTTGGGGGATTCAGTTKATTTGCATGGCAAAGAGGGACTTTGCAATTAATTGCAATTCATTTGATCACTCTTCATAACATTCTGGAGTATATGCAAATTGCCATCATACAAACTGAGGCAGCAGACTTMGTGAAAATTAATATTTGTGTKATTCTCAAAACTTTTGGCCACYACTGTACACATGACAAAGCGAAAACAGGTTTTATAAAAAAMAAATACCTTATTTAATACCTGAATCCAATGGAAACAAGATTCACCTGAGCTCAATTTCGAGTCTCATAGCAAAGGGTCTGCAAAAACATTTGTTTTTAATACATTTGCAACAATTTCTAAATACCTGTTTTCGCTTTATCATTGAGGTATTGTGTGTAGATTGAGGAAAATTTTTTATTTAATCCATTTTAGAATAGGGATGTAATGTAACAAAATGTGGAAAAAGTCAAGGGGTCTGAATACTTCCCGAATGCAGTGTACATAGGACTGTAATTCACATGAATGGGTACTCTGGGTAAAATACATTGTGGCTTTGACATATATTGTGTGATTCAATGAAATGTTGTGAATTGTTTTGCTTATTTTCATTAGCTAACACTTGCCAAAAGAAATAGAAGAACCTGAGGGTCACTTTTAAAAAAGAGGAGTAGGAGAGGGTCACGTGCCAGACCATCGGCCCGGGAAATTCTTGGCTGTCATGAGGTTCCTCACACCCTTACTTGAGAACAGGCTAACGACAAGCGATATGCTACCACTTAGACAACCAGCAGCTCCCACCCAGCCACCAGGTCCATCTAGCAGTCCAGACAGAGAGTGATGAGGCTGAGCCCCTGAATGTGCTCCCACCAGGAGCTGACCCTACCAGCCTCAATGTGCTCACACCAGGAGCTGACCTCTACAGCCTCTCAATGCTGCTCCCACCAGGAGCTGACCTCCCTAACAGCCTCAATGTGCTCCCACCAGGAGCTGACCTACAGCCTCAATGTGCTCCCACCAGGAGCTGACCTACAGCCTCAATGTGCTCCCACCAGGAGCTGACCTCCTACAGCCTCAATGTGCTCCCACCAGGAGCTGACTACAGCCTCAATGTGCTCCCACCAGGAGCTGACCTAACAGCCTCCATGTGCTCCACCAGGAGCTGACCTACAGCCTCAATGTGCTCCCACCAGGAGCTGACCTCCTACCAGCCTCAATGTGCTCCCACAGGAGCTGACCTCCTACAGCCTCAATGTGCTCCCACCAGGAGCTGACCTCCTACAGCCTCAATGTGCTCCCAACCAGGAGCTGACCTCTACCAGCCTCAATGTGCTCCCACCACGGCAGCCTGCACCGTCCTACAGCCTCAAAGTGCTCCCACCTGTACCAGGCCCAACGGTACGACTTAGACCGCACATGCACTTTGTCATGTTCTCCCACTGCTGAGACTGCATTTACAATTCACACACATACTGGTGTGATACACTGGTTTAACTTGGTTTAATTTACTATGCCTGTTATTTAAAAATAAAGTGACTATGTTCATTGATTTTGTGTGTAACCATTCATTTTACAGTGGAGACTCACAGGAAGGCCATATCTACAGAAACATAATGCACGTTACCAGTGTTTCAGATTCATTGTCTTATGGACACCAAGGAATTCACTTGAATTKGAACACTGAATTGAACTACTAGTTTTGTAGTATTTAATTAATCTACACAGCTCCAAGCTTAACACCTACTGCTATTCTTAAAGGGGAATTTCACCCTGGGGGAAATCTGGGCTTGTCTTCATCAGGTCTGAGGTATTTCTAGGACAGTGAAATGTGGTTCACACATAATTGCCCAGGAGGAAGGCGGGTCAGAGTTTTGCACACTGAATGATACACCCTATGACGGCTTCCGGTGTGATGGGGCATTTCGGGAAGGCACTATGTTAAATACTGATCGCAAAACACGTTTTTGTGGGTGTCGATATGGTTGTCCTTGTTCGATAGAGCCATTGGACGTCTTTTAGCTGTGTTCTTTTTGGTGGATTCATTGCTAAATATTCAAACAGACACATTTGTTTCAGTCTCCGAAAGACTACAACTTGTGTCGGAGGTGCTTTTTGCTCTGGCCCCCGTCCCTCCCCGAAGGCAGGCTTTTTTGAAAAGCAGGCGGACATTAACAACAATGGCTTCAAATGATTCCTCTCATCAACACGAATTCGACCATGGAGCATTTTACTGATGCTCTATTAGCTAAATGGTGACATTCCTCCATACATGTTTCAACCAGAATATAGCTAAGAGGATTCAAAACAAATGTTTTTTTTACCTTTATTTAACTAGGCAAGTCAGTTAAGAACAAATTCTTATTTACAATGACGGCCTACACGGGCCAAATCCAGACGACGCTGGGCCAATTGTGCACCGCCTTATGGGACTCCCAATCACGGCCGGTTGTGATATAGCCTGGATTTGAACCAGGGTCTGTAGTGACGCCTCTAGCACTGAGATGTAGTATCTTAGACCGCTGCTCCACTCTGGAACCCTAGTAGGATTTAGCTAACGTTAGAAACTCAGCTAAAGCCGATGCCAGCACTAAGAGGGCAGATGACAAATACGGTGCCTAGCTAAGTAAGTTATTTTTCCTGCAAGCCACCTACGTTAGCTAGCTAGCTAACTTCAGCTTATTTACTGAAACCCATATTGTGTATTGCTGGCTAATATATTACTGTYTTACAGTGGGGGAAATCAAATAATTGTTCTGTTTGCTAACTTAGCTGGTTAACTATGTAGCTAGCTAACTAAAAATGGAAGAGGTTTTACAATCAGAGATCTTTTGTATCTTGATTGTAAAACCTGTTTTCTTTTTAGTCATAGATATGGCTACTAAACAGCAAGCTACAACATTACAACCAGCCACCTAAAGCTAGGTTTACCAGCAAACGTTAGCACATGACTGGAGTTGGCTAGCTAGTCTGCTAACATGTTATGTGCCACGCCTCACATTTGTAACTTGTTAGCAAACGTGTAACTTCAGCAACTGTAAATAATTTTACTGGTTAGCTATGTAACATAATTTACGAGGATTGACATTAGTTATGATTATGACCTGGGATGCATTCCAATCTCACTAAATTATAGGCGTGATGCAAGATAAGATTCCAAACAGATGTCAATAACAAGTATTGCACATCCAGCAAGCTAGCTAAGTTTACAAAAAACAGTGAGGAGAAACATTAATACAARTATTTACTGATGTAAATCTCAAACTGACACTGATTTTACTATACAAAATATGTGCCTAAGCATGCCTGATAGACATGGCTGTAGGTAGATACTGTCTACCTACCTACCTAGGTACATTTGTACTACCTAGGTACATTTGTACAGTCTGGTCACTGTGCAAAGGTTGAGTGTTTATTTTTATTAGGCTAGATATTGTCGTAAATATAATCTTCGTGCCTATCATTGGCGACCCATTATTCCGTGCAGGTGGGGCAGAGCATGGTAAAAACACAACATGACAACAACATGCAAGCAACACAACATGCTCGCAACACAACATGGTGGCAGAAACACAACATGGCAGCAGCACAACATGACAACAACATGCTAGCAACACAACATGACAACAGCACAACATGACAACAACATGGTAGCAGCACAAAACACGGTACAAACATTGTTGGGCACAGACAACAGCACAAAGGGCAAGAAGGTAGAGACAGCAATACATCACGCAAAGCAGCCACAACTGTCAGTAAGAGTGTCCATGATTGAGTCTTTGAATGAAGAGATGGAGATAAAACTGTACAGTTTGAGTGTTTTTTGCTGCTCGTTCCAGTCGCTAGCTGCAGCGAACTGAAAAAAGGAGCGACCCAGGGATGTGTGTGCTTTGGGGACCTTTAACAGAATGTGACTGGCAGAACGGTGTTGTATGTGGAGGATGAGGGCTGCAGTTGGTATCTCAGATAGGGGGGAGTGAGGCCTAAGAGGGTTTTATAGATAAGCATCAACCAGTGGGTCTTGCGACGGGTATACGGAGATGACCAGTTTACAGAGGAGTATAGAGTGCAGTGATGTGTCCTATAGGGAGCATTGGTGGCAAATCTGATGGCCGAATGGTAAAGAACATCCATCCGCTCGAAGGCACACACCTGCAGATCTATAAATGACGTATCTAGCACGTATCTAGCAATCTAGCACGGGTAGGATGGTCATCTGAATCAGGGTTAATTTGACAGCTGGGGTGAAAGAGGAGCAATTACGATAGAGGAAACCAAGTCTAGATTTAACTTTAGCCTGCAGCTTTGATATGTACTAAGAAGGACAGTGTACCATCTAGCCATACTCCCAAGTTCTGAACCGTTAGAGAGAATGATAGTGCAGATAAGTTTATCAGCTTTTATTTTTTTCTCATCACATTCCAGTGGGTCAAGAAGTTTTACATATACTCAATTGAGTATTTGGTAGCATTGCCTTCTAAAGTTGTTCTAACTTTGTCAACACGTTTCTGGGTACCTTTCGCCAAGCTTCCCACAATAATTTGGGTGAATTTTGGCCCATTCCTCCTTGCAACAGAGCTGGTGTAATCTGAAGTCGGTTTCGTGGCCTCCTTGCTCGCCACACACTTTTCATTGTTCTGCCCACAAATTTTCTATATGATTGAGATCAGGGTCTTTGTGATGGTCTCAATCCATATTTCCTTGACTGGTGGTTGCTCTTTAAGCTCATTTTTGCCACAACTTTGTGAAAGTATGGCTTGGGGTTTCAGTTGTCGTCCATTTGAAACCCAATGTTGGGACCTTTAAACTGGCTTTAACTTCCTTTGAACTAGATATCTTGAGATGTTGCTATCAATATAATCAGCATAATTCTTTCAGCCTACCTCACTGATTGCATCTATTTGTGAGTGCACCAGTCCCTCCTGCAGCATAAGCACCCCACACATGATCGCTTTGCCCGCGCCCTCCTGAAGTTATCTCTCAGGTTGAGATGGTGTTCTTCGCTTGCAAGCCACTCCCGTTTTTCCTCCAAACATAAGATGGTCATTATGGCCAAACAGTCCTAGTTTTGTGTCAAGACCAGAGAATCATTTTCTACTACAAAGATGATATGATCTTTGTCCACCATAGTGGCAGTTGAAACCGTAAGTGACTGGGCTTTTTATTTGGTGGGTTTTGGGAGCAGTGGCTTCTTCTTGCTTGCAGGCGGCAACTCTTCAGGTTAGTCGATTATAGGCTCGTGTTACTGTGGATAATAGATGTTTGTCCTGTTTCTCTCAGCATCTTCACAGAAGTCACTTTGCTTGTTGTTTTCTGGGATTGATTATGACACCTTTTCGCACGCGAAGTACATATCTCTAGGAGACGAACGGGTTCCTTCCTGAGCGGTTATGACGCCGGCTGCGTAGGCCTCCCAATGGTGTAATTATAGTTGCGTAACTATTTCGTTTGTACCAGATGAACAAGTGGTACCTTCAGGCGATTGTGAAATTGTTCCCAAGGAGTGAATACCAGACTTGTGGAGTTTTGACAATTGTTTTCTTGGTCTGAAGTGCAGGCCTCTTTCGCTCAGTCCGTTTCTGCCCCGCTGTTCCCTGGCAGCAAAAGGCACTCGGGTCCCTCTCGCTCCTCACTACATATGAGATATATATATTGCGCCAGGCCTGTTTGGTCTTCTTGCCACTCTCTGCTCTGGAGGGTCTTTGGGGCTGATTTTTTTTGATTTTTCCCCAATGATGTCAAGACTAAAGAGGCAACTGAGTGTGAAGGTAGGCCTGAATACATCCCAGGTAACCTCCAATTGACTTAAATGTTGTCCAATCAGCCTATTCAAAGTTCTAAGCATGACATCATTTTCTGGAATCTTTCCAAGCTGGTTACTAAAGGCACGATAACTTAGGTTGTAGTGTAAACTTCTGAACCGCAGTGGAATGGTGTGATTACAGTGAATGATAAGTGAATAACATGTCTGAAAACAATTGTTTGGTAAAAATTATTTTGTGTCATGCACAAAGTAAAATGGTCCTAACGGTGCGCAAACTATTTTTTAACTAAGAATTTGTGGAGTGGTTGAAAACTAGTTTGTAATGACTCAACGAGGTTGTAAACTTCGACATACATGGATGGCTTGTCCGTCTAATAATTGATTTGGTTGGTACATTTTATACTATCTACACAAAGATAAATTACATTTAATTTTTTTAACTAAACCATCTGTTAGTAGTTGGATTATTGCACTCGTTCTCGGAAATGTTGTTTCCAGTTTGAAATGCTGAGACTACGTCAAGGATCTAATCTTCCTACCCTGGCAAATCTTTTTTGAATGCAGGTTGCGGTTGATTTAAACAATTTCCACTTGTTGAGATTTATAGTACTCTGCTGGATTCCAATAGCAATTACACAATATTTGCGAGCCAGCATAATGTGATTGCAGGCCTGAGTGGCTGTAAACCAAGGTTTTTTTCCTAACACCATTGAGTGTTAGGGTTTAACTAAGCCTGTCAACAATGGCTTTAACATAGACACATCTTTCATAAATAATTGATTTTTTAAAGGCTGGTGGATACATTCATGCAGGGTTCTAATGAATAATTTAGATAATAAAATGGTTTTCTAGGTAGAGCCATATACAAGGTGGTTATTCTATGAAGAACCTACTTGTGACCCTCTGAAAGGGTTTCCCTAGCACCAAAAAAGGGTATATGAAACTGAAGTACACTAATTGAATCTATCTTAGCACACATTGTTTTAAGAGTGCATGTAAACATTCTCTTTGAGCTCATTCCCTTTTTGATGTTGGGCTATGTTCCAGAGGGATTTTTCTTCTAATTTCACCTCTGTTCTCGTTATACAAAGGTGTGAGAGTTTTCAGTGACTGTCTGCAGTACTCTCCATACAAGCGGTTTCTCCTTAAGGTTGCCTGGCTCTATCTTTTTAAAGGGGAAAAAACTAATGATGATCTTCACAAGGTAAGGTTTTATGTGTCCGATAAAAGGGAAGTTGAAGCCCATTTATTTGGAGGGGAGAAGCGAGTTTCTCCTGAAATGTAATGTTCTGGAGATGTTTGGTTTAAACAGAACTCGCAGCCGGCAAACACACAAAACACATTCAGCCTTTTCATGTTTGAATAGAGAAATGGAGGGAAGAAACTATTTGCGCTTGGAGGATCCTGTTTTTCATGACGGGAAAAGATAGAAATAATAAGTTACAGTATCTTTGATTTCTAAAGCGATATGAAGATTCGAGTAAAACGGTAGATTTCCACTATAAAGCGCGCTTACACACTATAGCGCGCAGTCATGAAAAACGTGACGATTTTAAATGGGTACTAGGAGTATTGAGGAGTTACCATGACTGTAACTTGTTTATTCTTCTTTCTTTCTTCTTTTTAGCTTTCCTGTCATTCTACTCCTAAACTCGCACATGTATCAGGCCACAAAAGCACGGGGTGATAGGTCTTCTCCAGAGCCATGGCGTGAGTTCTCTGATTTTCTTAAACACCGCCAAAACTCTTCCTCCGATACCTATGCCATCTCACTACGTGCCTCCAGTAATTAATTGGATCAGTGGAACATCACTTATTCTTCTTTTGGCTCTGCATCTCCGAAAGTTTGGATTTTATATACAATGGACTATGATGTTAAAGTACAGACTGTTCAAACACTTATGTGTTTCAAAGCCACGAAAAGTATAGCCTAAATTGGCTTGTTGCAGTGTGAGGCGTCACTACAGACCGGGTAGGGAGGTTTGCCGGTAGGAATGTCTTCGTCATCACGACGCTCTAGCAGACTCCTTGTTGGCGGGTCGGGTAGCCTTGCCGTTCGCATTTGTACAGTGTTTCTCTGAACATTCTCGGTGTTGAGCTGGCTTCTGGGTTACGGAAGCAGCGTGTCAAGAAGTGCGGCTTGGCGGTCGTGTTTCGGAGGAGGCATGGTCTCACATTCGCACTTCTCCGAGTCCAAACGGGGACACGTTGATAGCGATAGTGGGAAACTAGACTGTAACTATACCAATGTAGATATCACGGAAATTGTGCTAAACGCGGGTAAAGTACAAAAATATATTTACGTTAGTTTTGGTCCCACATTCCTTAGACGCTAATTGATACATCAATATAAAGCTTGTGACTCAAAACATTTGTTGGATGCATTTTTTTGTTTTGTTTTGTTTTTGGTTGGTGTGTTTCATGATTATTTGTCCCAAAGTAAAGTATTGGATTCACTACGCTTGCAAGCCTCCCGTCTTTTTTCTTTTTTCCTTCAAAACATAACGATGGTCATTATGGCCAACCATTTCTATTTTGTTTCCATCAGACCAGAGGACCATTTCTACAAAAAGTAATGAACCTCTTTGTCACCAATGGTGCAGTTTGCAAAACCCGTATGCTTGAGCTTTTTTTTTTAATATAATTGTGGCGGTTTTGGAGCAATGGCTTCTCCTCTTCGCAGAGCGGCCTTTCATGAGGTTATGTTCGATATTAGGCCTTAGTCGTTGTACTGTGGATATAAGATCCTTTTCTTGTACCTGTTTCCCTCCAAGCCATCTTTCACAAAGGTCCTTATTGCTGTTGTTCTGGGATTGATTTGCACTTTTCCGCACCGCACAGTACGTTCATTTTCTCTAGAGACAGAACGCGTCTCCTTCCTGAGCGGTATGGGTAACGGCTGCGTCGTGGTCCCATGGTGTTTATTACTTTGCGTACTATTTGGTTGTACAGATGAAAGTGGTAACCTTCAGGCATTTTAGAAATTGCTCCCGATAGGATGAACCAGACTTGTGGAGGTCTAGAACGATTTTTTTTTTCTGTTGGTCTTGGCTGTTGTCTTTATGAAATTTTCCCATTGATGTCAAAACACAAGAGGCACTTAGAGCTTTGAAGGTAGGCCTTGAATAACATCCAACAGTTTACCAGACCTCCAATTGACTCAAATGATTGTCAATTAGCCCATATCAGAAGCTTTTCTAAAGCCATAACGTCATTCTTCTTGGTAATTGTTCCAATAGCTGTATTAAGGCACAGTCAACTTAGTGTAATTGTAAACTTCTGACCCACTGAATTGTGATAACAGTGAAATAATCTGTCTGTAAAACAATTGTTGGAAAAATGTGTTTCATGCACAAATGTAGATGTCCTAACCGACTTGCCAAAACTATAAAAGTTTGGCTTAAGACATTTGTGGAGTGGTTGAAAAAAAACTAAGTT